>NC_135958.1:66165388-66370225 GCF_053455715.1 Rhinoraja longicauda | reverse complement strand
AACACAGTCCCGTCAGTGCCGAGCCCGCCCCTGCCCCTGCCCCATCCCCTGCCCATCCCCATCCCCATCCCCTGCCCTCATCCCCATCCCCTGCCCCATCCCCTGCCCCATCCCCATCCCCTGCCCCATCCCCTGCCCCATCCCCATCCCCTGCCCCATCCCCATCCCCTGCCCCATCCCCATCCCCTGCCCCATCCCCTGCCCCATCCCCATCCCCTGCCCCTCCTGCTCCTGCCCCATCCCCTGCCCCTGCCCATCCCCTGCCCCATCCCCTGCCCCATCCCCATCCCCTGCCCCATCCCCATCCCCTGCCCCATCCCCATCCCTGCCCCATCCCCATCCCCTGCCCCATCCCCTGCCCCATCCCCATCCCCT
The DNA here is from genome assembly GCF_053455715.1 of Rhinoraja longicauda. Classification (NCBI taxonomy): domain Eukaryota; kingdom Metazoa; phylum Chordata; class Chondrichthyes; order Rajiformes; family Arhynchobatidae; genus Rhinoraja; species Rhinoraja longicauda. Next base: position 66,369,850 of record NC_135958.1, on the reverse strand, counting down.
GCCCATCCCCATCCCCTGCCCCATCCCCTGCCCCATCCCCTGCCCCATCCCCTGCCACATCCCATCCCCTGCCCCATCCCCATCCCCTGCCCCATCCCCATCCCCATCCCCTGCCCCATCCCCATCCCCATCCCCTGCCCCATCCCCATCCCCTGCCCCATCCCCTGCCCCATCCCCTGCCCCATCCCCTGCCCCATCCCCATCCCCTGCCCCATCCCCATCCCCATCCCTGCCCCATCCCCTGCCCCATCCCCATCCCCATCCCCATCCCCTGCCCCATCCCCTGCCCCATCCCCTGCCCCTGCCCCATCCCCTGCCCCATCCCCTGCCCCATCCCCTGCCCCATCCCCATCCCCTGCCCATCCCCATCCCCATCCCCATCCCCTGCCCTCATCCCCATCCCCTGCCCCATCCCCATCCCATCCCCATCCCCTGCCCTCATCCCCATCCCCTGCCCCATCCCCATCCCCATCCCCATCCCCATCCCCATCCCCATCCCCATCCCCTGCCCTCATCCCCATCCCCTGCCCCATCCCCATCCCCTGCCCCATCCCCATCCCCTGCCCCTGCCCCATCCCCTGCCCCATCCCCTGCCCTCATCCCCATCCCCTGCCCCATCCCCATCCCCTGCCCCATCCCCATCCCCATCCCCATCCCCTGCCCTCATCCCCATCCCCTGCCCCATCCCCTGCCCTCATCCCCATCCCCTGCCCCATCCCCTGCCCCATCCCCTGCCCCATCCCCTGCCCCTGCCCCATCCCCTGCCCCATCCCCTGCCCATCCCCTGCCCCTGCCCCTAGCCCCATCCCCTGCCCCATCCCCATCCCCTGCCCCATCCCCATCCCCATCCCTGCCCTCATCCCCATCCCCTGCCCCATCCCCTGCCCCATCCCCTGCCCCATCCCCTGCCCCATCCCCATCCCCTGCCCCATCCCCTGCCCCATCCCCTGCCCCATCCCCATCCCCTGCCCCATCCCCATCCCCATCCCCATCCCCTGCCCCATCCCCATCCCTGCCCCATCCCCATCCCCATCCCCTGCCCCATCCCCATCCCCATCCCCTGCCCAATCCCCTGCCCTCATCCCCATCACCTGCCCCATCCCCATCCCCTGCCCCATCCCCTGCCCCATCCCCTGCCCCATCCCCTGCCCCATCCCCTGCCCCATCCCCTGCCCCATCCCCTGCCCATCCCCATCCCCATCCCCTGCCCCATCCCCTGCCCCATCCCCTGCCCCTGCCCCATCCCCTGCCCATCCCCTGCCCCATCCCCTGCCCCATCCCCTGCCCCATCCCCATCCCCTGCCCCATCCCCTGCCCCATCCCCTGCCCCATCCCCTGCCCCTGCCCCATCCCCTGCTCCATCCCCTGCCCCTACCCCATCCCCTGCCCCATCCCTGCCCCATCCCCTGCCCCATCCCCATCCCTGCCCCATCCCCTGCCCCATCCCCTGCCCCATCCCTGCCCCATCCCCTGCCCCATCCCCATCCCTGCCCCATCCCCTGCCCCATCCCCTGCCACCATCCCCTGCCCCATCCCCATCCCCTGCCCCATCCCCTGCCCCATCCTCTGCCCCATCCCCTGCCCCATCCCCTGCCCCATCCCCATCCCCTGCCCCATCCCCTGCCCCATCCCCTGCCCCTGCCCCATCCCCTGCTCCATCCCCTGCCCCATCCCCATCCCCATCCCCTGCCCCATCCCCTGCCCCATCCCCTGCCCCATCCCCTGCCCCATCCCCTGCTCCATCCCCTGCCCCATCCCCATCCCCATCCCCTGCCCCATCCCCATCCCCTGCCCCATCCCCTGCCCCATCCCCTGCCCCATCCCTGCCCCATCCCCTGCCCCATCCCCTGCCCCATCCCCTGCCCCATCCCCTGCCCCATCCCCTGCCCCATCCCCATCCCCTGCCCCATCCCCATCCCCTGCCCCATCCCCTGCCCCATCCCCATCCCCTGCCCCATCCCCTGCCCCATCCCCTGCCCCATCCCCATCCCCTGCCCCATCCCCTGCCCCATCCCCTGCCCCATCCCTTGCCCCATCCCCTGCTCCATCCCCTGCCCCATCCCCATCCCCTGCCCCATCCCCTGCCCCATCCCCTGCCCCATCCCCTGCCCCATCCCCTGCCCCATCCCCTGCCCCATCCCCTGCCCCATCCCCTGCCCCATCCCCTGCCCCATCCCCTGCCCCTGCCCCATCCCCTGCCCCATCCCCATCCCCTGCCCCATCCCCATCCCCTGCCCCATCCCCTGCCCCATCCCCTGCCCCATCCCCTGCCCCTGCCCCATCCCCTGCCCCATCCCCTGCCCCATCCCCTGCCCCATCCCCTGCCCCATCCCCTGCCCCATCCCCATCCCCTGCCCCATCCCCTGCCCCATCCCCTGCCCCTGCCCCATCCCCTGCCCCATTCCCTGCCCCATCCCCTGCCCCTGCCCCGTCCCCTGCCCCTGCCCCTGCCCCATCCCCTGCCCCATCCCCTGCCCCATCCCCATCCCCTGCCCCATCCCCTGCCCCATCCCCTGCCCCATCCCCTGCCCCATCCCCATCCCCTGCCCCATCCCCATCCCCTGCCCCATCCCCTGCCCCATCCCCTGCTCCTGCCTGTCACCAGACACAACACCGCGGGTGGCAATGTTTCACAGCTCCCCTTCCAATGGAGGGAGAGCCTTTCAACACTCAACTCACGACCATTGTGTACCCAATGGCAACAACACGGAGATACATACAGTGCTGGTGAGGACAGGTCTATATGGTACAGTATCGGTGGGGACAACGTGTCACAGTTTTACACTGGGGTACAGTCCTGGTGGGGACAGGTTTGTGACTATGACACTGAGGTACAGTGTCGATGGGGCGTATGTCGATGTAACACTGGGGTACAGCACTGGTGGGGACAGGTTTGTGACTATGACACTGAGGTACAGTGTCGATGGGGCGTATGTCGATGTAACACTGGGGCACAGTTCTGGTGGGGACAGGTTTGTGACTATGACACTGAGATACAGTGTCGATCGGGCGTTTGTCGATGTAACACTGGGGTACAGCACTGGTGGGTTGGGTCTGGGTCCAAGACTCCAGAGAAAAACAGACTGACCGTTCACATTATTGATGCCCTCATGTTTTTATAAACCTCTGGAAGGTCACCCTCGGCCTCTCACACCCCAGGGAGTAAACCACCAGCCCATTCAGCCTCTCCTTATTACCCAAGATCACCAGACCCAGTAACATCCTTGTGAATCTTTTTCTCCATGCAGTCCAGTTTAATGTTGTCCTTCATGTTACAACTGTCTCACCATGGCCTTGTACAATTATGACAAGATATCTCAACTATTGTTCTTAAAGTACACTACTCTCTTCCAAGTTAGCCTATTGCTCTTAATACATGGAATGTAGTGAGATTCCCCTTTATCTTAAAGGCTGAAGGTATCTCATGGCCTCTTTTTGAGTCCATTAATGAGTCTAGATTAGTTTCATAGAGATGTCCATATTTACCTGTGAGGGTTTGACTTTGGTTTTCAGGGACTTTCTCACCTTGTACCCCTGTATGATGGATCGACTCTTCTGCTGCAGCTGACATCCACAGCATTAGGTTAGTGACCAAAGAAATGGCCAGCCCACACCTGCAAACAAGGGATCAGTCTGTGGGTCACAGCAAACCAACTGGAAAATCACAGTGCACTCTGACCATGGGGCACATGCGCCCACAGTGTGGCTTACACCCGCTTTATATATGGGCACCCCCCAAGATGGATCCACAAAGAAATCAATGGAGATGGAAGATGCAAATCAGAAAAACCCAAAACTAAAATATCGCAGATTATGGAAATTGGAAATAAAAACTGAAGATGATTGAAATATGCAGCAGGCCAGACACCATATGTTGAGAGAGAAGTAGTTAACGATCTTCAGTCAGAATTTGAAATTTTTACTGTCGAGCAGGTTTTAAGATGTTTTGAGAGGGGAGAGGACAAAAGGGAGAATATGGGTGCAGAGGGGAGTCAACAAAATGGGATGTTGGTGCAGTTTAATTGAAGATTGCACTGGGAGAAGTGAGTGGGTGGCTGCAGGAAGTTGTGAATGCAAGGAGAATTGTCCTCTGAACTGACCAAAGGAGAAGGGAAGTACTGAGGATCTGAAACTGGTGAATTCAATGTTATTTGAAATCTGTGCAGGTACATACAAGGTTAGTTGGGACCAAGAACGTGGAACCTGTTGAAGTGTCAGAGGACAATAGAGGTGGACCAGGGGAGAAAGGGTGAAGGAAAAGCAGGAAGAAATAACTTTGGTGGGTAGCAGAGATGGCTGAGACAGTGGGTCTGCTTGGGGGTCCTGTTTATGCATCCAGGGCAGGAAGTTAAAGTGGGCTGTGCGGGGCTGGGGAATTGAGGTTGAAGGTGTGGAGGGAAGATCTGAGGAAATGAAGCCTGTGAGTGTGTGGGAGGCGATTGCCTGATGGGCAGTAATGGAATCACAGTCCAGAGGGAAGTAGGAGGTGAGTTGGTGTTTGGCCATTGAAAGTTCAAGGTTGGTAGAACACCATTGCTACCATGTTCAGTGATTGGTGGAGGGAAAGCATGTGGAGGGAATGGGGGATGGGAATAGTGTAGGGAATAGTGGAAGAGGTGCAGGTAATGGGGTGGTTTTGGTAGCAGAGGTTGAGAGAGTAGAAGCAATGGAGAGGTAGAGGGAATGAAATGGCGTGAGTGGAAGGGGTGGTGGAGGAGGGAGGGGAGGGTGGGTTAGAGAGGTAGAGGTGAGGAGATCTACGACTGAAATATGCCCTTACCTGGTGAAATGCTGATGTACCTGAGCACAGTCTTTGGAATGGACCCAGAGAAAGTAGGACTGCATTGGGAATAAAACACAGGGAGTGGTTGGTGACATTGTCCATGAACAGGTAGGAGGGACAGGTCTGTTTACTGCCATCCCAGGTGCACTCAACTACCACCTGAATTCAAGTATCTTCACACTACTCACCTGTATGAATAGAAACAGGATCTCAGCACTGGGGAAGAGGAATTTAATCGGATGCTCACAGCCAGGAAGTCCGGCAGCACGCACAAGCTTGAAGATGTCGAGTAGAACGCTGCATGCTCCAAGCACCGGTAGCCCCCCTGTCAGTCAGAACAGAGAGCAGGATGACAGGTAAGATAGTCTTAAGCTGAGGAGACGGTGGGGAGAGATGGATGGGATATAAATAATATCTCAGAAAAGGTGAGGCCAGGGCACCTTGTGGCGTTCTGAACTTAATATTGAATTCTCCAAATTGTGACAACTGCCTTCCTCTGTCTGCATCAAGACAGGCCATGTCTGCTCTGTTATCCATCTGTATCTCAGCTCAGCCTCTCCCCACTCCATGAGTACATCCTGGTCTGTTACTGTCACTCATCACATTTCCTGATCACATTCCATGTGCTTCATTAACATTCATCTCCACAGAAACCCCAACTCTCCCTTGCTGTAGGTGGTCATTGCCTGGCACTATCATTTCTTCAAAAACAAAAATACATTTAATCAATTATCGCAAGAATAATATATACAATACAAAACAACACCAAACAAACCCACCACCATGATACAAAATCACCCAATTTGATTGAGTGGGCAGATGCATGACAGATGCAGTTTAATGTGGTTAAATGTGAGGTTATCCAGTTTGGTGGTAAGAACAGGAAGTCAGATTATTATCTGAATGGTGTCAAGTTAGGAAAAGGGGAAGTTCAACGAGATCTGGGCGTCCTAGTTCATCAGTCACTGAAAGTAAGCATGCAGGTACATAGAAACATAGAAAATAGGTGCAGGAGGAGGCCATTCGGTCCTTCAAGCCAGCACCGCCATTCATTTTGATCATGGCTGATCGTCCCCAATCAATACCCCGTGCTTGCTTCTCCCCATATCCCTTGATTCCACTAGCCCCTAGAGCTTTATCTAACTCTCTCCTAAATCCATCCAGTGATTTGGCTTCCACTGCCCTCTGTGGCAGAGAATCCCACAAATTCACAACTCTCTGGGTGACATTTTTTTTCTCACCTCAGTTTTAAATGGCCTCCCCTTTATTATAAGACTGTGGCCCCTGGTTCTGAACTCGCCCAACATTGGGAACAATTTTCCTGCATCTAGCTTGTCCAGTCCTTTTATAATTTTATATGTTTCTATAAGATCCCCTCTCATCCTTCTAAACTCCAGTGAATACAAACCTAGTCTTTTAAATCTTTCCTCATATGTCAGTCCCGCCATCCCAGGGATCAATCTCGTGAACCTATGCTGCACTGCCTTAATTACAAGGATGTCCTTCCTCAAATTAGGAGACCAAAACTGTACACAATACTCCAGATGTGGTCTTACCAGGGCCCTATACAACTGCAGAAGAACCTCTTTACTCCTATACTGAAATCCTCTTGTTATGAAGGCCAACATTCCATTAGCTTTCTTCACTGCCTGCTGTACCTGCATGCCAACTTTCAGTGACTGGTGTACAAGGACACCCAGGTCTCGCTGCACTTCCCCCTTACCTAACCTAACTCCATTGAGATAATAATCAGCAGGCAGTGAAGAAAGCTAATGGAATGTTGGGCTTCATAACAAGATTAGTTGAGTATAGGAGCAATGAGGTCCTTCTGCAGATGTACAGGGCCCTAGTGAGACCACACCCTGAGCATTGTGTGCAGTTTTGGTCTCCAAATTTGAGGAAGGACAATCTTACTGTTGAGGGAATGCAGCGTAGGTTCACGAGGTTAATTCCCGGAATGGTGGGACTGTCGTATGTTGAAAGACTGGAGCAACTGAACTTGTATACTCTGGAATTTAGGATGAGAGGGGATCTTATTGAAACATATAAGATTATTAAGGGATTGGACACGCTTGAGGCAGGAAACATGTTCCCGATGTTGGGGGAGTTCCGAACCAGGGGCCACAGTTTAAGAATAAGGGATAGGCCATTTAGGACGGAGATGAGGAAAAAGTTTTTGTCTCAGAGTGTTGTGAAGCTGTGGAACTCTCTGCCTCAGAAGGCAGTGGAGGCCAATTCCCTGGATGCTTTCAAGAGAGAGTTAGATAGAGCTCTTAATGATCACGGAGTCAAGGGATATGGGGAGAAGGCAGGAACGGGGTACTGATTGTGGATGATCAGCCATGATCATGGTGAATGGCGGTGCTGGCTCGAAGGGCCGAATGGACTACTCCTGCAACTATTGCCTATTGTCTGTTGTCTATTATCTAAACAAATATTCATAAATGTCAAATACACTCTTAAACAACTATTTCCCCATCCTTATTAAGGATGCTCGGCACCGTCGTGGCACTAAAGTAACTTGGCACATCAGCCTGTGCTTTAATGCTAAAGTAAAAGTAGAAAGTGGGGGAAATACTGAGCAGGTTATATTTGCACAGGTGTTGCTGCCCACATTGACGGGCTGCTCCATTGCTGAGGAGTTGTAAATGGGATTGATCATTGTGCAATCATCAGCAACATCCCAACGTCTGATCTTCTGCTGCTGGAAAGTCTTTGGTGAAGCAGCTGAGATGTCTGGGCCCAGAAACCTCTGCACTGGTGTCCTGGGGCTGGGATGATTGACCTCCAACAACCACAACAATCTTCCTCTGGGTGAGGTCTGACTCCAACCACTGGAATGTTTTCCCTTTGATGTCCATTGATTACTGTTTTGCCAGGGCCCCCTGATCCCACACTTGGTCAAACACTGTTTTGGTGTTGTGGGTAGTCACTCTCATCTCACCTCTAGTGTCAGCTCTTTGGTCCGTGTTTGGACCCAGGCTGCGATGAGGTCTGGAGCCAAGTGATCCAGGTGAAACCCAAACTGGGCTTCAGGGAGCAGGATATTGGAGAGGAAGTCACAGGAGGTTCCATGCTCCAAGACTATTTTAAAAAGCACCTCCTGATCCTGCAAGTTCCATTACCTAGGGTTGTGTACGTCAACAGCATCAAGTTCAGTACACATCTCTAATGATCTATACTGGGCCCGGCATATTGATGCAACTACACAGAAAGCTCACCAACACCTTGCTCAAAGGTTAAGAGATTCAGCATGTTACTGAATCATCTAATGAACTTCTACAATTGTACACGGGAGACCATATTGATTGGTTGCATCACGGAAATTTGAACGCTCAAGTATGAAGGAGGCTGCAAAAAATGACGGACATTGCCCGATCCATCACAGCTCTGACCTCTCCACCATCGAATAGATCTATAGGAAACGCTGCCTCAAGAAGGCAGCCAATATCAAAGACCCACTCCACCCAGCCACGCTCCCAGCTCACTGCTACCGTCAGAAAGAAGGCGAAAGAGCCTGAGAACTCTTATCATCAAGGAGAGTTTCTTCCCATTGACCATCAGGTTCTTTAACCACCCTGCCTACTATGGCTGCACAACATACGTTGATTTTTGCACTAGCATGGTCTAGTTCACTTTAAAATAACTGATAATTTAATGCGTCTTGTAGTGTTTGATGTTTAATGTCCTTGTAAAGATGCAGGTAAGCTGCAGCTTTACAAGGTTCAATTGTTCAAAGTTCATATCCGGTGCATCTGACAAATAAATACTCTGGACTTTGGAAATGGTGGGAACACCATCTGTCACCTTCAAGGACTCGCCTCGTGGTTCATTTCGGTGCGCTGGCTCACGTTGCAATGTGACCCCTAAACCTCTCCACGACTTCCTCTCCACCACGCCTGTTTCTGCTGCTTCACTCTGCCGCGAATCTATAGGTCGAATCGACGCCAAAAATGAGGGCAGGAAGCAGGCAGTGTTCCTTACCTCTCAGACGTTCCTTACCTCTCAGACACACAAAATGCTGGAGTAATTCAGCGGATCAGGGAGCATCTCCCTCTCCCTGGTGAAATAAATGGGTAGGTGACATCTCGGGTCTGTACCTTTCAGAAGGGCCCCGAGCTGAAAAGTCACCTGTCCATTTTCACCAGCGATGCCGCCTGACCCACTGAGTTACTCCAGCATTACGTGTCTATCTTTGGTGTAAACCAGCATCTGCAGTTCCTTTTCATTGTATTTTATTTTCTCACCTCTCAGCCACACCGGCGCTGCATGGGGGTCCTTGTAGAGAGGAGCTGTCCGGTGTCGGGCTGTGCACGATATGTAGACCACCATCCAGACTACGGCTAGGACCATCATCGCAGTGAGCATCACCATCACCTCGTCCTCCTGTACTGGCACCTCACTCAAAACCCCCCCACAGATCAGTGCACCGCCGAGGAAGACGATGTTGGCAGCTAACAGTCCAGAAAGCAGCCTGCCCCCCTGCCTCTGGGGCCTGTTGGAGTGAGGATGTGGGGAAGGGGGGACTCTATGCCCACTGCAGCTTCCCCTCCCCTCGCTTTCTGCAGGGACGGCTCCCTCTGTGGACTCGTTACCCCCTCCACGGCTCCTCACCTCTTCCATTCTCTGGAGGTTCAAGGCCCGATGATAGGGAAAGAGGTCAACAACACACAAAGTCCAGCCCGGCCCAGTCACAGAGCAGTCCCACCTCCTCAGCACAAAGGTACATCCACCCCCATCTCATCTCCTCATCTCATCACTCAACACTCTTCACTGAGGAACCCTTCCTCTACCTTCCTCACTCTTTATCCAACCCTCACTCCCTCCTCCACAACCCCCACTCCCTACTCCAATCATCACTCCCTCCGCCAACCCTTCCTCCCCCACCTCCCACAAATTCACCTCCAAATCACTTACATCCTCTATCATCCCCACTTTCTCCCTCTCCTTCCTCCATCCCCCACTCTCTCCATTCCCTTCTCTCCATCCATCATTCCTTCTTCCGATCATCACTCCCTCCTCTGACCCTCACTTCCTCCGCTGACCCTCATTCCCTCCTCCATCTCCTTCCTCCATATACCTCACTCCACCCTCCCTGTCCCTTACCTCCTCTTCCAATCCTCACTCACAACTTAATTTCCTTCACATCCCTCCCACCATGTCCCACTTCCACCCACAACCCCCCCTTCCTGTCCATTCCCTCCCCTATGTCCTTTACTCCCCCCTCCAAACCTCATTTCCCCTCCGACCCTCACACCCTCCTCTGTCTCTCCTCATGCCTCACTCCCTCCTCCGATCCTCACTTTATCCACCAAGTCGTCACTCCCACAATGCTCACTCCCTCTCATCCATGTCCCGGATTTCCTTCTCCATGTCCTCACTCCCTCCTCCATGTCCCTCACTACCTCTTCTAAGGTATCACAAAATGCTGGAGTAACTCAGCGGGTCAGGCAGCATCTCTGGAAAGAAGGAATGGGTGACGTTTCGGGTCGTGACCCTTCTTCAGACAGCATCTGCAGTTATTTTCCAACACTCCCTCTTCTATGTTTCTTGCTTTCTCCACATCCCTCTCCCACCCCACGTCCCACTCTCCTTGCCCTCCACACTGTAGTCTCCTTGTCCCCTCCCATCTGATTCCTTGTACAACATTGTTTGGCTCTGTCTCTGCACTACCTCAGCTGATTTCTGTAAATTCCTCACTCTACCCATCAGAACCTTTCCCTCACCCAATTCCTGGCCTTGTTCACCGTCTGCCGCAAACTAGTCAAATAGGAGTAGATTGTGCACAATAAATTGAAGGGCACAAGGAGTCTTTATGTACAGAGAGATCTTGAGGTTCAGCTCATAGTTCACTGGAAGTGGCAACAGATTGATAGGGGGGTGAAGGAACCGTACTGTTATGCTTGGTATTCATAAGTCGGAGCATTGAAAATAAAGGTCGGGGGTTATTTTTCAAGTTTATAAAATAGTGTTTAGACTGCATGTGGAGATGGTCACCTCACCACAAGAAGGATGAGCTTTTGCTGGAGAGAGCGCAGAAGAGATTCACCAGATTGATTCCTGGACGAGAGGGCTTTAGATATGGGAAATGTTTGGATAGACTGGGCTTGTTTTCCATGGAGCAAAGGAGGCTTAGAGATGACTTACTAGAATAAAGGATTGTAAGGGACACTGACAGGGTGGATGTGATCATTATCCCATGGCAGGGGTATCAAAACAAAAGGGCACATGTTTAAGGTGAAAGAATGGAGTTTAAAGGGGATCTAAGGAGTATCACAGAGAGTGATTGATATCGAGAACTTACTGGCAGAAGGGTTGGTGGAGTCAGATACGATCATGACATTTAAGAGACATTTAGAATGACACTTTACTGGGCATCATGTAGAAAGGATATGGACCTAATGCAGGAAGAATGGATTAGTATAAATGTCCGAAAGGATGTGGTTTCTGAACAGTAGGACATGATGACTCTATGTCCTCTCACTATGTCCCTGGTCACTTTCTCCCTCAAATCTCTCCCCATCTCTCAGTCACCAAATTATTATTACTTCTCTCCACATTCTGCACAAAAACAACCATCCCATCTGACCGCATCCTGCTGGTCATTATCATGTTACAATGTATCCCAACACCCCCTCTCCGTATCCTACAGCCCTCATTACAATTTCCTGCTTTTCCACCTCACCAAATTCTTTGTACCATTCTTATAATATTCCTCACTAGTTCACCACTCTGTTCCTCAGATCCTTTTAGCCCTGCCCATTGTTATTCACCATGTCCCTCTACCTATTCTCGACTTCTTCTTGTCATATCCTGTTGCTCCGAATACTTCACCAAGCTCCTCATCTCAACCTCTCCTCCTTCTCACCATTCCTCCCTGTCCACCCTCCCCAATCTCCTCTCAGAGCCTAGACTGCACTGTGAGATCATTATTAACCATTTGAGCGGATTCTCATGACTTACCTGCTGAGCCTGTGAGATGGACTCTCTGCTTAGGTCACAATGTCTGATCTGCCCTGCATTTATACTGGCAGCTTGTGAAGCCGTGGGATTTGGAAGAAGTTTATCTCCAACATCTCAATCAGTGAGAGTGACAGCTTCATAAACTTTGCATCGAGCTATGTGAAGTTTGGGAATGTGGCAATACTGAAGAGTGATTCGTGAGAATGATTTACTGTGGCATAATTTGCAGTTTGAAGTCTTGATGAATTAGTGTTAATCAGAATGAGGTTTATCAATGCAGTTGTTCTGAGAAGTTTTCACACAGTTTAGAAAAAGAATATCCAGCAGTTACTCTTCCTGTTGTGGCTGTTCATACAATGTAGAAATGATTGCACCATTGAGTTGCATTACAATCTGGTGACAGATGGGAATAAAGTCCCTTATACTGTATCTGACTGAAACACTCCAGAGCAAGCAGCACACTGTTGCTACAGAGTAAAACCTCTGACATCAAGGGATGGGTCTGCAGCTGATCTAGTTGCCCCACACTGGTGAGGCTTGGGTAAGTTTACAAGGTGTAACTGTGATGGGCTGTTTCATGGTTCGTTCTGAACAGTTCCTTAACAGAGCAGTAGATGATTTATGGTCTATTCCCAGGAACCCATTCAGAGATGGATGTCAGATGCTGCTGGAAGAATATCTGCTCGATGAAAGATGCTCTTTGGACTACCCCAAGTTTGTTGATCTCCCAGCTGAGTGACATGTCTGTAAGGGAATGTTGCTGACTGGCCCGCTCCAGACTGTAGGAGTACGTGCTGAGGGAGGCACTGAAGCTTGGTGCAGCCAACGTCAAGGCTCTGTGGGGGAGGACCACAGTCCAGGGTCCTTCTACTACTGGACATCGAGGGGCAGGGTCCGGTGGGAGCACAGCTCAAAGAAGGGAAGAGATATTACCCCAGGAGGCCACATGCTTAAGGATAAGGGGGAAGTCTTTTAGGACCGAGATGAGAAAACATTTCTTCACACAGAGAGTGGTGAGTCTGTGGAATTCTCTGCCACAGAAGGTAGTTGAGGCCAGTTCATTGGCTATATTTAAGAGGGAGTTAGATGTGGCCCTTGTGGCTAAAGGGATCAGGGGGTATGGAGAGAAGGCAGGTACAGGTTACTGAGCTGGATGATCAGCCATGATCATATTGAATGGCGGTGCAGGCTCGAAGGGCCGAATGGCCTACTCCTGCACCTATTTTCTATGTTTCTATGTTTCTATGAGTGGCAAAGGTGTTTTCTGTAAAGATAGGTGTGAACATAACTGAACATGATACTATTGAATGTACGGACACAGAGAATGTATGAAGAGTTTTGCACTTTTTGTTTATTTATTTTTAATTCTGAATAAAGTTTATTTTTGGACAGGTTGCTCTACTTGGTGCAGGTGTGGCTTGTCCCCTGTTCTTCTGCCTCGACATTCACCTAGGCCGTCTTCCTGTTCACTGGGGATCGAACGTGGAGCGGGTGTGACTGGTCACAATGCACAAGTCCACAGACAAAGGGGGCAAACGCATGCCCAATGCCAACCTCATCCTAAAAACCAGGAACTGCTGACGCTGCCTCACAAAACCATACACAAACTGATGGAATAACTCAGCAGGTCAGGCAGCATCTCTTATGGAGAGGTGACGTTTCGAGTTGGGACCCTTCTTCAGACTGGTGAAGGAGGATCCCGACCCAAAGCGTCACCTATCCATGTTCTCCAGAGATGCTGCCTGACCCGCTGAGTTACTCCAGCACTTTGTGTCTTGATTTGTTGCCTTCATCCTGATTGCCCCCTTCTGTGTGGCTGCATTAGGTTTTGTGAAAAGCATGTGGGCACCAAGTGTAACTAGCTGCTGCGGTTCTACCGGTTCCTGTTGTTGCAAGGGATGGACCTGGCACTGATGCCATGCAATGTGTCAGTCAGCTGGACATAGAAGCACCACCTGTCCTCTGTGGAAATGTTGTTCCAGACCATCACCGTTGACCACAAATCCATCGGGCAGTGGAACATCCTACAGGCTTTGCAGGACAAGGACGATTAATCCTTTGATGTGAAATGCCTCATCATCAGAACTCACCAACAAGTACCAAGACCTTGCTTCAATGGCACTAAGAGGGGCCCTCCCCATCAGATCCTCCTGCATGATCAGAGTCTTACTACCAATGCATACTGCCCTTGGGAAGGCTGCTATATACCAATGCATACTGCTCTTGTGGAATTCTCTGCCTCAGAAGGCAGTGGAGGCCAATTCTCTGGATGCTTTCAAGAGAGAGTTAGATAGAGCTCTTAATGATAGCAGAGTCAGGGGGTATGGGGAGAGGGCAGGAATAGGGTACTGATTGTGGATGATCCGCCATGATCACATTGAATGGCGATGCCGGCTCGAGAGGCTGAATGGCCTACTCCTGCATCTATTGTCTATTGTCTATGGAGAGGAGATAGTTGCCCACCTCTACACAGTGTGGATTTCCAGAGATGGTCTGGAGAATGATACAAGGGTCCTTGTCATGGTTTATTCCAAACAACTCCGTAACAATGGACTTTCTGATTTATGGGCTGTTGAGAGATGGACATTACGTGCTGCTAGAAGATTACCAACTCAATGAAAGATGTTCTTTGATCTGCCCAAAACCTATTGGTCTCCCAGCACAACGGGATGTCCATCAGGGAATGTTGCCGGCTGGCCCATTCCAGACTGCACGCTGAGGACACACTGAAGCTTGGTGCAGCCAATGCCAAGGCTCTTGGAGGCTGTGTGGAGGACCACAGTCCAGGGCCCTTCCACTACTGGACATTGAAGAGCAGAGTCTGGTGGGAACACACCTCAAACAAGGGATGGTTGATCACTCCAGGAAGCCACAGGAGTGGTAAGGGAGTTGACAATAAGGCCATTGAGCGTGACACTAGTAAATGTATAGACATTGAAAAAATGTATGAAAAATATGCTTTGTATTTGTTTTTTATTCTGAATAAAATTTATCTTTGGAAAAAACATTGTGTGCAACTTCTCCGATGTTGTTTCAAGCATTGACTTTTCATCTTCTCAAATAGCCCTTGCAGTCCAGGGTTCCTGTGAACTGAGATGTAGTCACGGTTGGAGTCACACCAGTTTATGCTGAGGGAAGTATATTAGTTGAATCTGGAATTTAATCTGTTTTGTATATGTCCGGATATAGAGTCATACAGCGAGAGAGCTGGATAGAGCTCTTAAGGATAGCGGAGTCAGGGGGTATGGGGAGAAGGCAGGAACGGGGTACTGATTGAGAATTATCACATTGAATGACGGTGCTGGCTCGAAGGGCCGAATGGCCTCCTCCTGCACCTATTGTCTATTGAAACAGACCTTTCCGTCCAACTCATCCAAGACAACCAAGATGTCCCATCTAATAAAGTCCCATTTGCCTGCGTTTGCCCCGCATCGCTCTAAACTTCTCCTATCCATATACCTGCCCAAGTGTCTTTTAAATGTTGTTATTGTATCTGTTTCTCCTCGCTCTTCCGGCAGCTCTTTACATATACCCAACACCCTCTGTGAACAACTTGCCCCTCAGCTCCCTATTAAATATGTTAGTTGCGGGGTAACTAGTGATGGGGTACAGAGGAACGCTCCTCAATAATCATGCATGCCATCAGCCCTTAATGGAGTGATAGAGCGGGCGATGGTAATAATGTTAATCCACACAGACGAGTTGAAGACTTTTAATCAGGTGTCAAATAGTTCAACAAAGTTGCGGCGCATCGCCATGGGGGGGACATTCTTGGCTCCTGTGCACATTTGCTCCCGTGCAAAGTTATTGAACAAATTAACGGGGCAACAATAAATGTTGGCTTCGAGCAGTTTTGAATTTGCAGAGAGCGGATCGTGGGCGGAGGGAGCGCCGGGGGTGGGGGGACGGAGCGCCGGGGGGGGGGGGGGGGAGGGAGCGCCGGGGGGTGGGCGGAGGGAGCGCCGGGGGGGCGGATCGTGGGGCGGGTCGTGGGGCGGGTCGTGGGGCGGAGCCGGCGCTGTGTGGGAGGCTCTGCGCTCTGGGAGCCGCCGGGCACCGCGTTGGGAGCCGCTCCGCTCCGCTCCGCTCCGCTCTGGCCCCGGACGGAGGCGGATGCCGAGGCGGATAGCCGGCCATGAACGGCGGGCTGCGCATGGACGCGCTCGGGGAAGCCACCCGGCGGCAGCTAAACGCGGCCGATGAGGACGGCATGACCCCCGCCTTGTGGGCGGCGCACCACGGAAACCTGGAGGCGCTGCGGCTGATCGTCAGCAGAGGGTACGGGGCAGGGAATGGGGTAGGAAAAGGGGGGCATGGACAGGGCAAGGGGTAGGGGGGAGAAGGGGGAGGGTGAAGGCTAATATCCCAGCAGATCCCATACCCACTCTCTCTGCACCCCCCCCCCCCAGTCTCTCCCTCCCCCACCACGGTGGTGAGGTGAAGGCAGGTGTATGCACAAAAAGGACCCAGTGCTGGACTAACTCAGCGGGTCTGGTCGCACAATTGGAGAACATGCATCGCTGAGTTACTCCAGCACGTTGTATCTTTATTTACAAAACCAGCATCTTCTGTTTCTTGTTTCTGCGGAGGTATGCATGTTGGAGTGGAGGGAAGGGGGCCACCACCTCAGTCGGCTTGGTTGGATGTTCAGTGCCGCGGGAGAAGACGGCAGGGGAAGAGAAAATACATTCTGGCCTTCCATCACAGTGAGGAGGTGACTGGAGGAGACTCACTGTGATGGATGTTTCTTTTTTTGGTGTGTTTTGTGTTGGTTGGGGTTGTGTAATTTGCTTATTTTATTGCTCTTATTGTTGGACTGTGGGTGACGAAATCTCGTCCAAAAGACTTTTTTTTGTTTGGATGACAAATAAAGATATCCTGAATCCATCTCTCAGGCTGATCAATCAGTGTACTCATGGTGCTGGCTGAATGCATGGTGGTGGTTACCATTGACACCATGGCTGGATTAATCAAAGCTGTACATCCTTTCTGCCCAATGTACCCATTTACTGGATCGATGGCGGCTGACGCTGTGTGAGCTTCACAGACGCTGTTGAAATAAGAGTAGAACCGGGAAACTGCCTTTAAACGCAGGCGGTGCAGGAGTCTTCCGTGGCTCCCTCGCTCTCAAACCTGTATTGGAAAAAGTTATGCCAGATGCTTCTCAGGGGCAAAATGCAGCAGCAGCCAGAACGGTAGCACTACTATTAGTTCTGTTGATCAGCAGGGTAGGACTACTCAAGAATAGAGGGGATTATATGTGGAGGCAGAGGATGTAAGCAAGGTACTTTGAATTTGGAGAAGGGCGTGGAGGATAGTGTGGGGTACACTAATAGTCTGGGGTATTTTGAAAATCAAGTTGTTGGTGGTGTTGGGTCTCTTGAAGAGCATTAAGGCGGATTCTCCAGGACCTGATGGGATCTATCCCAGATTATTGAGAAAGACAAGCAAAGACATTGCTGGAGCCTTGATGAAGATCTTTCTATCCTCTCTCGCGACAGTCAAGGTGTCGTAGGACTTCCTACCCCATCCAATATTGTGCCCTTGTTTAAATAGAGACAACGCAGGACATTGTAATCCGATGAGCCTTGCATCAGCAGTACAAAATTCTATTGGGAATTCTTAGGATTATGATATTTTCACATTTGAAAGAGAACGGACTAATTAGGCGTAGTCAGTGTGGTTTTTCTGGGGCAGGTCATGTTTTACAAATTGTATTAAGTTCTTTGAGGTGCTAATGAAGGTGATTGATGAGGGGTGGGTACTGGATATTGTCTCCATGGATTTTAGTAAGGGATTTGAGAAGGTCCTTCATGGTACACTGATCCAAAAGATTAAAATGAATGGAATCCATGACTTTGTAGTTTAAATTCCTATCTGGTTTACCCATAGAAGACAGAAGGTAATGCTGGAAGGAAGTCTCTGACCAGTGGTGTTCCTCAGGGATCAGTGCTGGGATCTCTGTTGTTTGGGATATATATAATGGCTGCCTTGGACGAAAATGTCGATGGGTTGGTAAGTACGTTTTGCAGATGACACAAAAAGTGGTGGAGTTGTGGAAAATGAAGAAGGCTGTCAAAGAAAACAGAAAGATATAGATCGGATACAGATATGGGCAGAGAAATGGCAGATGGAGTTTAATACGAGAAGTGTGAGTTATTGCACTTTGGAAGGTCAAATGTAAGGAGAAAGTATCCAGTTTATGGCAAGACCCTGAATAACATTGGTGTACAGAGGGATCTTGGTGTCCAAGTCCATAGCTTCTTGAGAGTGGCAACAAATGTAGATAGTGGTAAAGAAGGCATATGGTTTGTTTGCCTATAATCGGATGGGGCATTAAGATTAAAAGTCAGGAAGTCATGATGCTGCTTTATATGACTTTGGTTGGGCTGAATTTAGAGTGTTGCATTCAGCTCTGATTGTCATATTACAGGATGGATGTGGATGCTTTGGAGAGGATGCAGAAGAGGTTTATCAGGATGCTGCCTGGATTTGTGGGTGTTAGCTATAAGGAGAGGTTGGACAGACTTGGATTGTTTTCTATGGAGCACTGGAGGTTGAGGGATGACCTGGTAGAAGTTTATAAAATTATGAGAAGCATAGATTGGATCGAGAGTGGGAATCCTTTTCGCAGAGTGGAAATGTCAAAGACTTTAGGGCGTTGCTCTAAGGTGAGAGGGGGGAAGTTTAACGAAGATTTACAGGGCAAGTTTTATTACACACGGAGTGGTGGGTGTCTGGAGCGTGTTACCATTGGTGGAGGTAGAAGATTTATAACTGGTGCTTAAGAGGCGTTCGGTTAGGCACATAAATATGTAGGCATGGAGGCATATGGATCACGTGCAGGCAGAGATTAGTTTAAATTCCCATCATGTTCAGCATAGATGTATTGCGTCGAAGAGACTATTCCTGTGTTGTACTGTTCTATGTTCTAAATCCAGATTGCTTTAAGGAAGGAGATTCTTCGCAAGTCGGGTTTGAATCAATTAGGACATTGCAGTTGCTCGTTCTTCAAATGAGTGACCTTTTGGGGACAGCTTGAAGTCGATGTGCTAATAAAACTAACTGCAAGGTTTAACATGCTGAGTGTAGTCAGGCATTAATAAGAGAGAAAGACTCAAAGGTCACAGACACAGTAACGGTAGATCAGCCAATGCACTTAGTCTCAAGCTAAAGTAACAGGAGTAAGGAGGCTGGGATGAAGGTGACTGAGAGATTCCTACAGAAACACTTACCTCCAACAATCAATTTGTTGCTATTTTGAACCAAATGTGATTTTAACGATTAAAAATTCCTTTGTTCTACATTTAGTAGAGCTGCCTTTCACCAGGCTGCTGTTCAGTACACAGTCACTCCCAGTGGGGTACAGTGTCAGTAACAATAACTCCGACTGATGAAAGTTGCACAACCACTGGCCATCACTGGGGAGCAGTCCCGCACACACCCACCCTCACGGGGAGACAGGTCATATGCACACCCACCTTTGCTGAGATAAGTCCCTCATACACCCACCATCACTGGGGAACAGCACAACACACAGTGACCCTCATTGGGAAAACAGACATACAGACAGACGCGCGCACAGGCAGACGAGGGCACAGGCAGACGAGGGCACAGGCAGACGAGGGCACAGGCAGACGCGAGGGCACAGGCAGATAGACACACACAACAAGCACACCCACCCTTGCTGTGATAAGTCCCTCATATACCCACTCTCACGGGGAACAGTCTCACACACACACACCAATCACTGGAGAACAGTCCCACACACAGCGGCAATCACCAGGGAACAATACCACACGCTGATTGCTACTGGAGGACAGATCATGGCCTTCCATCAACTGATCCATTTCCACTTGCTGTTCTCCTTTCTATTCAATATTATCTCTTCAAATCTTCATTCAGATATCCATCTTTGCATATTTGCTGCTATTGAAGGCTCTACATCCATTACAATCTGGTCAATCTCGCAGCAGCAGTCATTACCTGAGCCTCCCCGGTCACTCCGCACCATCAGTCTGATTATCCGTCCAAGTCGGCATCTCCCAAAGTTCGAGGAGCATGAATACAATTCCCCTTCTGAGCCAAGCCTGTTTGCCTCCACCTTATTCTTCATTCTCACGACGTCCCCAATCTTTTCCATTTTGTACGTTTATTCAAAAAGTATCAATGAATATTTAAATCCCAGTCTTTGCAACCAGTCACTGACCTGCTCTTGAAGCCAGTGTGTTTGTTGGGCCGGTCAGGTTAAGTTTGTGGTCAATGTTAACCCTGAAAATGTTGATGGTGGGTTTCTCAGTGATGATTTTGCTGTTAAATAACAAGGGTAGGTGGTTGGACCTGCTGGTGTTGTAACTGATCATTGCCTGGTATTCACATGGCATGAATGTCACGGGTTCACTTAGACTTTGTCGGAATGTTGCACAGGCTGCTCCATTATAAATGGAAGTGAACACATTGCAACTATCAGCCTACATCCCTATTTCTGACCATACGATGGTGGAATTATATAAGACAATAACTGCAGATGCTGGTACAAATCGAAGGTATTTATTCACAAAATGCTGGAGTAACTCAGCAGGTCAGGCACCATCTCAGGAGAGAAGGAATGGGTGACGTTTCGGGTCGAGACCCTTCTTCAGACTGATGTCAGGGGGGCGGGACAAAGGAAGGATATAGGTGGAGACAGGAAGATAGAGGGGGAGCAGCGAGAGAGCATGTTGCTAAACTCTCGTCGAAGAGAGGAGGAGAACTTCTTCAAAGTGGACATACCTTGAAGAGAAATCGCAGTGGTGCAACAGGTAGTATAAGACAATAACTGCAGATGCTGGTACAAATCGAAAGTATTTATTCACAAAATGCTGGAGTAACTCAGCAGGTCAGGCAGCATCTCAGGAGAGTAGGGATGGGTGACGTTTCGGGACGAGACCCTTATTCTCTCCTGAGATACGATGGTGGAAGGTCATTGATAAAACAGCTGAAGATGGCTGGACGCTGGACACAGGACACTGCCCTTAGGAACTCCTGCACTGATGTCCTGGGACCGGGATGATTGGCCTCCAACAACCACAACCATCTTCCAGAGATGGGTGGTGGAGGCAGACACGATAATGACATTTCTGAGACTTTCAGACAGACACATGAATAAGCAGGGGATGGGGGAACATGGATCCTGTGCGGGCAGAGGGGGTTAGTTTTGAAGGACATCATGCTCAGCACAGAGATGGTGGGCAGAAAGGCCTGTTCCTGTGCTGTACTGTTCTACAGTAAGTTTAAAGAGTGTGAGAAATGGGCCCCGGTGGGAAATGAGATTTGGGTGAGTTTGGTGGGAATGGGGCCCAGTAAGTTTACATGGAGTGTGTGAAATATTTCATGGTGAGTAAGATGCTGAATCATTGGGATTTCTAAAGACCGACACTGGGATGTTGTTCTGGTACTTAAAAACCACGGGGTAGTGGTAGGATTTGGATTGTTATCTGAAGCCCTGCATTATCAGTCCAGTAATTCCCTGCCGTGCCAGTGTGCCCCTTGTTAGTGGCCTCTCATCCAGTCATCTGAATGGGGCTTGCAGGGGGCATTGTGTGAGCCCTGACTGGAGAAGCCGGATCGTGGACAGTCCTGACCCCTGCGCATGTTGAAAATCAAGATTTGGTCTTCAAGTGGAATAAGGTCACATCAGCGAGGAACACAGCAGTGGAAACCCCTGTGCTGTAGAGGGGCTGAGGATTCATGTGTGGCTGCTCCTGCTGGGCATTTGGAAGGAGTGTCTGCATACCTGTCGGAGAATGGATTACATCGTGTTTACTGCTCAGGGCAGGATTCCTTGCAGAGCTTTTGGCTGTTTGAAACTCTATTCCGAATGTGTGTATTAGATTTCTAGCAGCGATCGCTTCATTACTATTATTCCCGGGGATAATGCCTACATTAGGCAATCCCTGGATCCACTGATCATTGTACAGTAAATGGCAGGACTAGGGAGACTGTTGTAGAGCAAGAGAAACCCAGGGGTACAAGTGTATAGTTCCCTGAAAGTGGCGATACAAGTAGACAGGGTGGAGAAGAAAGCATTTGATATGCTTGCCTTCACCGGTCAGGGCATTGAGTACAAGAGTTGGGACGTCTTATTACAAATGTACGAGCCGTTGGTGAGACCTCACTTGGAGGTGTCGTGTGCAGTTCTGGGTTGCTAAGCTATAGAAAGGATATCATTAAGCAGGAGAGGATGCAGAAATGATCCACAGGAATATTACTGGGACTGGACGACTTAAGGTGAGACTGTGGCTTATTCCCTGGAACATAGGAGGCTGAGTGATGACATTATAGAGATGTATAAAATCATCTGGGGCATCGATAAGCCACGATCATTTCCATAGGGTAGGGGAGCCTAAAGCTGGAGGGCATACGTTTAAAGTGAGAGGGGAAAGATTTAAAAGGGACCTGAGGGCACTTTTTTTTTACACATAGGGTGGTAGGCATATGGAATAAGTTGCAAGAGGATGAAGTAGGGGAGGGTACAATTATAATGTTCAGAAGACATTTGGTCAGGCACATCGATAGGAAAGGTCAGAGGGATATGGGCCAAATGTGATAACTCAGGTTGGCAAGCTGTTCAATATGGACAAGTTGGGCCAATGGACTCGTTACTGATCTGTGTGACTCCATGGCTGCTGAGCCATTGGATAATTAAAAAACCTTCACGTTTGAGAGCCCCGCGGTGCTTATTGGACCCAGGAGATAGATGCACTTATATTTGTGGTCATGTGGTAAAACTTTGCATTTGTTCAAGTTACATTGTGCTGTAATCTGATTCCTTGCAAGCTGTTTATTGCCAATAAATGATGATTATTGTAACCTACACTCTGATTCATTTTGGTAAACCTGAGATGCGGAGCAGCTGGGCTTGGGCCTGCTGGCAGTGACTCACATCTCTGACCAGTACCGCCCTGTGTTGCATTCGTCACATTGCAGGTCGATCAGGAAAAAGACCCAATGTTTAGGCTAAATAATTAATGAACTAATGAAGAATGAATTACTGCACGAGATAAATTATTCATTTAGAGACAAAATTCCCAACGTGCTTGAAGAGGGGGAAGGTTTTCTATTTCGGACATCTACCAGACTGATAAGTGTAAAAGTAAATTAGAACGTGAAGTGTTGCTAAAAATACATTCAGTGAGTGGTTGTTGCTGAAAGAAGGTGGGACTTATGAGAGCCAATTTTCACACAGAAATCCCACTGTGGGAGCATTTTGATGCTCTTTGATAACCGAAATAAGAGCATTGCTGGGAATAGCGGAGGGATTTAGAGAATATGTTCACAGAATATTAAGATTGAGAAAATGTTGAAAACTAGAATTCCTATTTGTTTTCTAACTTGATATAGAATTTAACTGTTCCCAGGTGGTGGTGGTTTTGTATGAAATAAAAAGTTATTAGTCGAATTTGTGAAGTCATAGTCATAGAATCATACAGCATGGAACCAGCCATTTGGCCCATCTCATCCACACTGATCAGAGGGCTCTCTTCCATATTAATCCCATCTCCCAGCACTCGATCCATTGTCCTCAATGTGCAGGTAATTCAAGTATTCATTGAGAGACAACCTCAGCACTGTCAGCGACCCAATTCCATCATTCACACACAAGCAGCGCATTCCAGTTACTCACCATTCTGGGTGAAGAACGTTCCTCCTCGTATCATGAGATAGGAGCAGAGTTAGGCCAGTCGGCCCATCAAGTCTATTCCCCCATTCAATCATGGCTGATCTATCTCTCCCTCCTAACCCCATCTCCTGCCTTCTCCTCATAACCTCTGACACCAGTACTAATCAAGAATCTATCTAACTCTGCCTTAAAAATATCCACTGACTTGGCCTCCACAGCCTTCTGTGGCAAAGAATTCCACAGATTTATCGCCCTCTGACTAAATAAATTTCTCCTCATCTCCTTCCTAAAAGAATGTCCTTTAATTCTAAGGCTATGACCTCCAGTTCTAGACTCTCCCACTAGTGGAAACATCCTTTCCATATCCACTCTGTTCATGCCTTTCACTAATCTTTTCAATGAGGTCTCCCCTCACTCTTCTAAACTCCAGCGAGTACAGGCCCAGTGCCGTCAAACGCTCATCATATGTTAACCTACTCATTCCTGGGATCGTTCTTGTGAACCTCCTCAGGATCCTCTCCAGAGCCAGCACATCCTTCCTCCGATATGGTGCCCAAAATTGCTCACAATATTCTAAATGTGGCCTGACCAGCACCTTCTGGAGCCTCAGAATTTCATCTCCCCCGATATCCCTTACCCCCCCCAACCCTAAACCTATGTCCACTCTAGTTTTATCTATCCTGATCATGGGGTAAAGTTTCCTGCAATCTATCCTATCTATAATATTACACACCTGTCATGTTCCCTCTTAACCTCCTCTGCTCCAGGGAGAACAGACCCAGCCTCCAGTCACTCTTCATAACTGAAACACTCTGTCCCAGGCAACATCCAGTAAAACTCCTCTGCACCCCCTCCAACACTATTGTATTCTTCCTATGTGTGACCGAGATTCTTGACAGAGGGGGCATAACCTCCCTGCATTATTTGTTGCCTGACTAATGAAGGCCGGAATCCAATGGTATCTTGTGACCATGTGATCTTTGAAAACCATATTAGCCTTCATAATTTCCTTTTAAAGAGCTCCCCTACTGTTTTTACATTCTTGAAGGCCAGCCCCATCATTTGCTCCCTCTTCCCGTCACATGCTTCCTTTGGAATCATTAGCGAACCTTCAATAGCCCACCACATCCAGGGTTTCCTTTACCTGTTACCCCTGGCTTTGCCTCTGACAGGAACACGTTGGTGTTATTTCTCATTTGAATGCTCCCCTGTGTGCAGGTGTAGACTTACTTGCAATTTTACACCTTGCCAATCCTTTTTGATAATCGCTGTCACTTTGACATGCACAGAGATATGGTCATTGTCTCTAAAATACTTTGGTCACTTTCCCCAGGAGATACAGCTCAAAATCTAACCCTCCCCCCCCCATCCCACGGAGCCTTTGACACAAAGGTAATCACGGTTAATATTTAGGAAACTGAAATCCCCACTATGATACGCCTATTTTTGTTACATTTCTTTGATGCCTACTTATCTGTGGGCTTGAGACCATGGGAAAGATTCAGACATTAAAGGAAACATCCATGACCGCCTGGTTTCAGAAATACCGTGCTAAAATAACTGGGATCACAGCTGATTGTACATTCCATTATATAACCTTGGTCCAGTAAACCGTGACCGAAGCCTCTCCAATTACGCACACAGCCTTTTAGACACTCAATCATTCTAAACCCGCGTGTCCCATAAATGCCCAGCCCATTCATCATATGTATTAGCTCCAGTACGTCATGTGTTTATTTTCTATCGAGAGTCTGCCCTGATCCTACCCTTATTACACCATTCCATTTCACAGCTGCCCATAGGTTACTTGTGTAAGAAGAAACTGCAGATGCTGGTTTAAACCGAAGATAGACACAAAAAGCTGGAGTAACTCAGCGGGACAGGCAGCATCTCTGGAGAGAAGGAATGGGTGACGTTTCGGGTCTAAAGGAGGGTCTCGACCCGAAACGTCACCCATTCCTTCTCGACAGAGATGCTGCCTGTCCCGCTGAGTTACTCCAGCTTTTTGTGTCTATCTTCTGCCCGTCGGTTATTGTCTGATATAAGACAACCCGTATCCCAGCCCACTTTACTTCAAATTCAAAAGCGGATCATATTGAAAAGACTACATTTCCTGCTTAGGAGCTGAAATTAGAACTTGGAGTAACGGTTCATTCACTTGTGTCACTGCTGGACGGGTAACAAATGCAATCGGAAAAATTAATGGGATGCCTTTCATAAAAGAGGGGGTGGGAGAGAGATTCGCACCAGTGCACAGCTCTGGTTGAATTCCATTGGGACCACTGCTCGGTTCAGGCACCAACTCGGTGCAATACACACTCACCGAAATGATGTTAAATTATTAGGATGGGCTGTTGCATAAACTGGGCTGATATTCTTTTGAATAAATAAGAGATCTAATCAATGAGCAAGATTATTAAGGACAGTGAGGCAGCCTCCTCAGAAGGCTGTGGAGGCCAAGTCAATGGATATTTTTAAGGCAGAGGTTAATAGATTCGTAATTAGTGAGTGTCAGAGATTATGAGGAGAAGTCAGGAGAATGGGATTGAGAGGGAAAGGTAGATCAGCCACGATTGAATGGCGGAGTAGACTTGATGGGTCAATTGGCCTAATGCTGCGCCTATCACTTATGGACTTCTGCATTTGTTGATCACGTATAGTGTGCACGGTTTTGTGCGTGGGAGATTGTGTGTCACAAATTGGATTTAAGTTTTTTTGAAGAAGTGATCAAGAAGGTCGATGTGTGCTAGGTCAGACCTAGTCTATATGGACTTCAGCAAGGCCTCTGGTAATGGTATGGTACTTTATTTGCCACATGTACCGAGGTACAGTGAAATTCATTATTGTATAGTTCAGTACAAGTATCACTATACATAAGCACTTAGATAGTATTAGATAAGCATCTCAGATACAGTACAAGTGTTTATCAGTGGTACTGAGACCGTATACAGCGTCGCCAGATGGTAATGTATCTGCAATGTACCGCATGGTAGGCTGTCCTGGAAGGTGAGATCACATGGGATTCAGGGAGAGGTGGCTAACTGGATACAGAATTGACTTCATGGTAGGAAGCAGAGAGCAGTGGTGGAAGGTTGTTTATTAGACTGCTGGCCTGTGTCAGTGTTGGGTCTCAGGGTTCGGTGCTGGGCTCATTGTTTTTTTTTGTCAATCATATCAACGATTTGGATGAGAATGTACACTCCAGAAGCCCAAGTGCTCCAAGTTTGTTTAGTGAACCCTTGTGTGCCACATTGATGGTCTTCAAGTGTTTAGATTCCTGTAGCCACTGATTCCTCTAATCCCGCTGACCACAGAAAAACTCCCACCTCGGCCACGTTGACTCTGCCGAATCCTTTTTATCATTTTCTAAGTGTCCAATTACTGTGGTAACACAGCACAGAAACTAACATTTTGGCCCACCACACCCATGCTGACCATAATTTGTGTTGATCCATTGACCAACATCTGATCCATGGTCTTCTGGGGCTTGGCCATTCAAGTGTTTGTCAGAGACGTGGATGTTGTGAGGGTCTCTGCCTCCTCCACCCCCTCAGGCAGTGTGTTCCAGATTCCAATCACCCTCTGGGTGAAATGAATCCTCATCAGATTCCCTTCAACCCTTCCACATCCCTTTGCTTCAGCTTTAGACAAATCTGCTGTCTTTAACAATACCTGCCAGCATTTTTCCTCCCACTAATGCCTGGCTATTCTCTGTTCCATGCCGTTCCTCCCACTTTTCCTTGTGCCCTGGGGTTAAACTTGCTTGTCAGCGGAAACCATTTCAGAATCTGCAGATTCTTGGAAGATGACAACCTTCAGAAGCCGAGGATAACCCTGGAATATATCAGCACTGTTCCTGTATTGTCCTGCCGGAACGCCATCCATCCTTGTTCTCCAGAGATGCTGCTTGACCTGCTGAGTTACTCCAACACTTTGTGTCTATGTTCCAGTTCTATGTTGCATCTCTGGGTCCCATTGATCTCTCCAATGCAAATGTTTTATCAATATTTTCTCTGGATCTGTTAAATCACAGTTCCGGCAAGGTTTTTGTTGTCTTTTGTCAAGTCTCGTAACGTATTTGTGTAATGTTGTGTCTTCTGCCATTCTAGGGGTGATCCTGACAAGTGTGACATTTGGGGGAATGCTCCTCTTCACCTGGCAGCTGCCAACGGCCACCTCGACATCCTCTCCTTTCTGGTGTCTTTTGGGGCAAACATCTGGTGTCTGGACAATGACTACCACACCCCACTCGACATGGCGGCCATGAAGAACCACATGGAGTGCATCCGCTATCTGGACTCCATCGCTGCAAAGCAGAGCGTCCTCAACCCCAAGCTGGTGAGCAAGCTGAAGCAAAGGGCCTACCGGGACGCGGAGAAGCGCATCAAGGAGTGTGCCAAGCTGCAGAGGAGGCACCAGCAGAGAATGGAGAAGAGGTACAAGAGGGAACTGGACTCGTCGGACACCATGAGCTTCAGCAGCTCGGCCAGCAGCTCGCTGACCCACCAGCTGCAGCGCCTGTCCATGGCGGCCGCCCTGCCCTACTCCCAGGCCACGCTCAACGCCACCACCAAGGGCAAGACCAAGATCCAGAAGAAGCTGGAGAGGAAGAAGCAGGTGGACGGGAGCTTCAAGATATACGAGGATGGGCGCAAGAGCGTCCGCTCGCTCTCCGGCCTGCAGCTCAGCAACGACGTGATGTTCGTCAAGCAGGAGAGCGACGGCCATGCCAGGGAGAGGCCGCGCTGCAACGTGCGGGAAATGTTCGCGGCCGAGGGCGACACCATGTCTCATGCCGCCAGCGACCCGGGGCTGCAGGCCGACACCACCTGCTCTGAAGTCAGCACCGACTCGGGCCACGAGTCCCTCTTCAACAGACCCGGCCTGGGCACCATGGTCTTCCGCAGGAACTATGTCAGCGGCGGCCTCTTCGGGGTGGGACACAATGGAGGTGAGGCGGGGGATAAGGTGGGACTGAAGGGCTCGGACGTCAGGCTGCGCAGCCGGCTCCAGAGGTCCATCAGCATGGACGACAGCATCGGCAGCGCACAGAGCCTGCAGGAGCAGGCCCGGGACGGGTTGCCATGGGAGGAGCTCGACCTGGGCCTAGACGACGACTTTGAGCCAGAGACCAGCCCCCTCGACACCTTCCTGGCCTCCCTCAGCATGTTTGAGTTCGTGCCAACCTTCAAAAAGGAAAAGATCGACCTGGAAGCGCTCACGCTTTGCTCCAACGAAGATCTGAAAAGCATAAAAATTCCTTTGGGGCCCAGGAAGAAAATCCTGGATGGCGTCCAGAGGAGGCAGCAGGCACTGGGGCAGCCCGACAGGTTGGAGGACACGAACCTGTGAGTCGGCCCGCGGCTGAGGACCCTCCGCTAGCCGGCGGCGAGCCCACCTCTCCGGGGTATGGAGAACAACGACACCAAAGGCCGGCTGGCACATCCCCACCGAGAGCCCCGGCACCATCGCCGCCACCCGGGGCAGCGCCGCGGTGACAGCAGCTGCAGGACAGGAGACTGCAGGAAGGGCCTCCACACGCGATGCTTCTACCTTCGTGTGGCACCGCAGGTCACCCGGACGGACCCGCTATTTGATGGTAACTTTCCCTCTCGCTGAGAATGGGGGGCAGTTCAACGGGTGCATAATCTGAGGCGACTGGAGTGTTAAACGCTGTCATGTATGAGTTGAGGGGTGGGTCAGCATCTTTTGGAAATGGCACATTGTGCAAGGTGGCTGGATGTTGGATGGGACGGAGCTTGGTGTGGAGTGAAATGGTGCACTGCAGGGAAGGGTCCCGTGTGAGACAGTGTGAACTGTTCCGTGACTGTGTGAGGTGGGTCCTGGCGGTGACTTGGTACAGTGTTGGTGAGATGGAGAACTGTGTGTGTGAGACTGGGCTCGGCCTGTGGTCTGGTGTGTGGCATGGATACAGAACAGGGCACAGTGTGTGGGGGAGCGGTACAGAACGGGCACGCTGTGGGTGTGGGGGAGGATTTCAGGACCGGGCGTCACAGGTGTGGGAGGGGGTACACAGAGGGTGTGTGGTGCAGGGCTTGGTCTGTGTGGCCGGTGGTGTGAGCGAGCGCTGATGTTTGGTGTTGTTGCTATCTACTGAGGCCAACTTCCGGGGGCTTGTACATCCGCATTATGGTCAATTCCCTTCCCTCCCCTCTCTCTCCCGCCCCCCATCTCATCTCCCCCTTCCATCCCCTCTCCCCCGCTATCCACACACTTGCCCCTCCATCTTCCCTCTCTTTCCCCACCCCATTCCCCTTCTAGCCCTCCCTCTTCCCTTTCTCTCAAACCCTCTCCTGCCCTCCTTCTCTCGGCAGCGCTGTGATGTTGCTCTCCACTGGTTCACCTTCAGTGAAGCTTCTCACTTCTCTCCTGCAGGTCACCCTCCAACGGCCTCTCCGTCCACCAGTGACCACGAAGATTGGTCATCCAATGGGTATGCAGCCTGACCGTGGAGGAGCCATGCAGCTTTCAACCAACCTTTGAGTCCTCTCCTGACCCTTCTCAACCCCTGCCTGATCACTGGGCCTGCTGTTCTTCTGGCCTCCCACAAGAAAGGAACAAGAAAGCAGGCACATAATACCGGGGTCTTTGCAGATAAGCCAGAGAGCAACCACCTTCAGCCCCTTAACTGCTGGTCTTTATACAAACAGACCCATTTTTTTAGAAGCTCAGGGAAGAAGTGACCTGTCAACCTGCCGTTCCTCTGCCATCTATAAAAACATACCTGAAAAAATGTTCACCTTCATGTCCAAGGTCTGAATTCCTGGTTTACAAAATAAAGCAGAACACTAACATCAGGAAGGGAGGGATGGTTGTGGTCCTAGGCATAGGCACCAAATTGAAGATCAAGGATCGGGTACCTATGAGCCAGTCCATCACAAATCAGTCCCCAAACTCAGCCATGATCATATTGAATGGCAGTGCCGGGCCGAATGGCCTACTCCTGCACCTATTTTCTATGTTTCTATATTCCCCACAACTCCGCGACCCTTCCCCCTGACCTCCCAAACCTTCCTTCCGGATCCCGACCATCTGGCCACCTCCTGATCCCCCCTCCCTGATCCACTCCACATCCCTCTCCATGACTCTCCGATCCCCCTCCCTGACTTCCAACCTCTCCTCTGCCACTCAAAGGGGTTAGTGTGTGCTGACTGGTCTCCCAGTCCCAACTTCTATTTCCGAGTCAACAGCACAGCCCGTCTCCCCTGGAGTCTCTCCCTGGGACTGTTCTGGAGCAGCCCTGTCCTGTTGCCCAATCTGTGCCAATGCTTTCCACGTGACTACCTGTTTCCCTGACACACCTCCGTGGCAGTTGATGCGGGCCATGTCTCGCCCAGTTTATCCGCTGCTCCAATGTTTGGGGACATTGTTCACGCAAGTAAAATTGAAATCAAAAGGCTCCCATGAATGAGTGGGAGATTGTTCCATCTTTCTCACAATAGGACAAGCCCTGTAAATGACCTCACCTGTGGCAGCTGCTCTGACACAGATTATTGAGCGTATTCAGAAACAGGAATGTTGCAGGTGCAGATTCTCACCTGAGGTTCAGATTGGAACTTTACTCTTGCCCAGGACCCTGCCTAGCTCACAGCAGCTTCACTTTGTAAAGAGAGGGGAGTAGGAGATAAGGTGTAAGGTAGGATGGGTGTAGAGGAAGGAAGGGGAGGGAAGGATTGACACTTGCTGCCTGCTGGTCTTCCCTCGACCTCTTGTTGATGGTGAGTACTGAGATGAGATGCCCTTCACTGAGCTGGGGAGATGGGCAATGTCTCCGCCTATCGCCAGCACATCAACCCGAGATGTTGAAGCAGATGAAGGTGAGAATCCCAATCGCTTTCTCACCACTTCACGTACATGTGCTGCCACCTGCAGGATTTGTACGGCAAAACAAAATGTGGGAGGAACTCAGCAGGTAAGGCAGCACCTGGAGAGGGAATGGACAAGTGATGTTTTGGGTCAGGATCCTTCTTCAGTCTCTGACCCAGACTTGGTTATGTACAGCATGGCCTCCCTGGGGCCCTGTTATTCATTATACCCGAATTGAACCTGCCAAAGTGAATCACCTCCTTATCACGATTAAACTCTGCCTGCCATTGCTCTGACCATTTGTTTGTACAGCGTGTCAGTTCACTGTCTTGTAGAATGTATCATTTGTTTTTGACTATTGTCCAAGTCTACGTGCCTGTGATGCTGCTGTAAGCACGTTTTTAATTGTACCCATATCTCTTTGTACTTGTCCATATGACAATAAACTTGACCATCTTAGCACTTAATCAATATCATTTTATACTTTACTATCAACACAATGATTGTCATCATCATTAGACATAATCATACCTCCTTCATTCATATCCAAATCTTCAATGTAGAAGAGGTTGTTATGGTGACAGTACCAATCCCTGTCGTACAGTACTCTGCACAGGCTTCCGGTCACACAAACAACTGTCTATCGTCACCCTGTCCTCTTATGAAGAGAACTTTGGATTAAATTTGCTAACTTCCCACAGATCGCATTGGATCTAACCTTTTGGACCACTTTCCCATGTGGAGCCTTGTCAAAGGCCTTAACGAAGTCCCACATCAACCACACCTCTTCGAAAGACTCAAGTTGATCATGTAAATTCCCCAATAACACCAATGTCACCGACCGAAGATTAATGCCTTCCTTTTCAATGCAGGTTAACGCCCTCAAGAGAAATCAGTGCAGACACATGAAACTAAAAGGCAGGGGTGGAGGATAAGATGAGGAGGGAGGGAGGGGGGAGCAGGACCACAGTGTAAAATCATTCCAGGTGACTAAGTGTGAAAGGGGCGGACAGGGAGACATTGTGCCCAACATGAAATGTATTCACAATACATTGGATGACAATAGCAACACTGACAAAAGGTTTAAACAGATACATACATAGGAAAGGTTTAGTGGTAAATGGACAAATCTAGATTAATAGGACTTCTTGGTTAGCATGGATGAGTTGGGCTGAAAGGCCTATTTTCATGCTGTATGACATGAACTAACTGCACAAACAGATGCAGACTGTCACGTAAGGACAAATAAATGCACGTTAACTAGAGGTGGGGACTGGACATGCTGTGGTTACTTGATCTTTAGCAAGGACAGGCAAAAAGGGGAAGGAATAAAAGAGGGAACATGTGCAATAGTTAGGAAGGACATCAGTTGAGAACTCTGCTTTGGCCCTTGTCCCTTTCATTGACTCCATTTACACCTCATGCTGCTTCCGCAAGGTATAATGGTACACCTATAGGTATAAGCTATAAGGTATAGACATATGAAAACACACACCTCCAGATTCAGGGACAGTTTCATCCCAGCTGTTATGAGGCAACTGAACCATCTTACCACAACTAGAGAGCAGTCCTGAACTACTATCTACCTCGTTGGAGACCCTTGGACTATCTTTGATGAGACTTTACTGGCTTTATCATGTACCTACACTGTGAATGGCTCATTTGTAATCATGTATTGTCTTTCCGTTGAATGGTAACACACAACAATAAACTAGATGAAAGAAACTATGAAAGGAGGAGGCACTTGGTTGTACATTTCTGGTTGCCCAGCTCTAGGGAACATGTAATGAAACGGGAAATGGTCTGGAAAAGATTCACAAGGATATTGTGGAGTACAGAGGCAAATAAATAAATTATGGGTCTTTCTCCCAAACATGGAGGGCACTGTAGGTGTAAATACATCCACCTGGCATCTCTAAGTAAAATATTGGCCTCCATTCACTAGCAAGATACAAGGAGGCAAATAAGTTTATGTGCACATCAAATGTGATTCAACAGGTTGATGTCAGGCTCTTGCCAAAGTCAAGGTACAACACTTCACCCTCATACAATCAGACTGAAAGAACAACCAGTTATCCAAGATGGGATGAAGTCTTGGAATCATATCCCTTCAGAACTCTTCTTCACAAAGGAATGAGAAACTGGACAAGTTGAAAGATTTGTTGCGTCAGTATTTAATGGATTCACAACTGTGATTAGCCAGAGCATTGCAATTCAAAGTTTTTCACAATTCAAACAGATATAATTCATACTTTTAAACCATTTCTCAATTCCTTGACCTTTCGATAGTTGAACATTCAAGCACGGCTTTCTCCAGTCACATTGCTTTAAAACATGTACCACACTCTTAATACTTTGAACCTTTGAGATGCAAGTTCAAGGTAAATGTGCTTTTAAATGAAGACATTAAGGAACAAGAAAGCAGGCACATAATACCGGGGTCTTTGCAGATAAGCCAGAGAGCAACCACCTTCAGCCCCTTAACTGCTGGTCTTTATACAAACAGACCCATTTTTTTTAGAAGCTCAGGGAAGAAGTGACCTGTCAACCTGCCGTTCCTCTGCCATCTATAAAAACATACCTGAAAAAATGTTCACCTTCATGTCCAAGGTCTGAATTCCTGGTTTACAAAATAAAGCAGAACACTAACATCAGGAAGGGAGGGCTGGTTGTGGTCCTAGGCATAGGCACCAGATTGAAGATCAAGGATCGGGTACCTATGAGCCAGTCCATCACAAATCAGTCTCCAAACTTCCATTAAATAAAGTGCCAAGGGAAAATTACCAAGAATGATGTATAATGCACTATATAGGCAATGTGCAGATAGAAATCTTCACAATGCCCTTCAAAATGCACTCTGAATTTGCATTTTCAAGTACAAGTGTGTGTCAATATTGAAATAATCACAATACACTTTTATATTATAAACATTTGCTCCAAAGTTTGGCCAAAGGTTTACTTGTTTTTTTGGTTCCTACGTCTGCCGGGCGCCTGCTGCAGGATTACCTCCAGTCATTTGGGAGCTTTCTATGTGTCTCTTCAAAGCATGCGGCTTCGTTTGTGACTGGGAGGCTCAGTGATAACATCGTTACACTGGGCCGGAGCTCTCTTTCTTGAGCTCTCCAGATGCCGGGCCATCTCTTCTGCTATAAAGCTATTTAGGTCCACATCCTGCAGGCTGCTGCGTCGGCGCGCTGAGGCAGAATTGCTGCCCGTATGCGACGGGGACCCAGGTGCTCCTGAGCGCACACTGACGTTCGCCATGGCTCCACTGAGGCCTACAGGACAACAAGTGCAAACAGAAACATTTAATGTCAGCAACGGTCTCTCCCTCTGCACATCAGTTACTGTACCCCTCTGGAGGACACAGCTGAGAGACCTCACAATAGCCAACACTCTGATAGAGCAAGCTGAGGGATAATGAAGGGGACCAAATTCCCCAGTAGGATGAGGCAGATTGAAGCTGGGGGATACACTGGGACACTGTATATAGGCAAAAGCAACAGCTGCCATTTTTATGCACCAAATAGGCTGCCTAATACACACCATAGAAACTGTTTACAACAACTCCAGGACTCCAGACAAGAGGCATACATCTAGCCACAGTTAGAGACAATATGCAGCTACAAGCCGATGAGCCTGTATTCAATGTTAGAAATGTTATTGGAAGGAATTCTGTCGGACAGGAATTACTAGCATTTATACAGGCAGGGGGTGATGAGATAGTACAGGTTTGTTCTTGGGAAATCACGTCTCGTAAATACGAGTGATTTTTGGAGAGATTATCAAGAGGCAGAGCAGTGGATAATGTCTAAATGGCCTCTGACAAGGTCCCACACGGTAGGTTAGATTGGAAGGTTGGATAACATGGAATCTGAGGTGAATTAGATAATGGATTACTTTTTTTTAGAGATACAGTTCGGAAACAGGCCCTTCGGACGACCGAGTCCTCACTGACCTGCGATCACCCCATTGCACTAGCACTATCCTACACACTAGGAACAATTTACAACCTTACCAAAGCGAATTAACCTACATGTCTTTGTAGCGTGGGAGGAAACTGCAGCACCCAGAGAAAACCCACGTGGTCACAGACAGAACGTACAAATATTGTGCAGACAGCAACATGTGAAGATCAAACCCTGGTCTCTGGCACTATGAGGCAGCAACTCCACCGCTGTGACACCCCAATTCAAAATGAATTTGGAGGAAGGAGTTACAGGATAGTTATGGAGGGCTGCTTTTCTGATCTGAGGCCTGTGGTGTGCTGCATGAATCGGTGCTGGGTCAGTTATTGTTTGTTATCTATACAGTAAACCCTTGTTATAGCAGACCATATCGGGGTGGGGGTGGGGAGCGAGGAGCATGGTGCCCGCTATTGCCGATTGTCCGCTACAACCGAGTAAGGGATTATCATCGTATAAGTAGTAGCAATAATAGGTCCAAATCTCCCATGCTTCTCTGGAAATTTTTCTCGATCAATATGTAGATGACTTGAGAGAATGGCAAAGCTCAACCTTCTCTTGGGAGATAAAGCAAAGCAGGAAAGCACTGGAGGACCAGTGACCATAATTCTATTATTTTTAAAATAGTGATGGAAAAGGATTGCTATTATAAAACTAACAAAAGTTAAGGTCCTGAATTGGGAAAAGGCAAATGTTGATGGTATTAAGTCAGGAACTTTCAAAAGTTGATTGTAGGGAGGCCATTTGCAGGTAAGGGAGTGTTTGATATGCGAGAGACTTTTAAACGTAAGATAATGAGAGTTCAGGACTAGAATGCTACTGTTAGAGTTAGGAGCAAGGTTGGCAAGAATAGGGAATGCTGGCTGATGACGGATACTGTGGCACTGGTTATGCAAAAGGAGGCATGTCAGAGGCATACGCAACTGGAACAAGTGAATTTCTTAAGTACAGAGAATGTGTGACAATACTTGAGGACAATCAGCAGGCCAAAAAGGGGGCATGAGATGGGTTTGGCAGATAAGGTAAAGAAGATTCTAACAATATATTTAGAGCAAAAGAGTAACTTGGGAGAGAATAGGGCTCTCAAAAACCATTACGAGGGATGGGTTGCACCTGAACTGGATGGAGGCAAATATTGTGGTGCTGGGGGTTCAAACTTGCTGGGCCTAGGGATGGGACCCAAAGTAGTGGTGAGGCGGGTGGGAGGCTGGAAGTGGAAACAGAAGACAATGACGGCAGGTTGGATAGACAGGACAGGCAGGGAACGAGGAAATCTGTAGGATTAAATTGCATTTATTACAATGCAAAAGCCTGACAGATGTACTCAGGGTATAGATAGTTATGTGGGACTATTACAGCCATTATAGAAATCTGGCTGAGTGAGGGTCAGGATTGGCAGCTTAGTGTTCGAGTACAGGTACTGCAGGCAGTGATAGAGATGGGGGGAAGGATTGGAGGGAGAGTTGCTCTATGATTAAGGAGAACGCCACAGCAGTAGCCCGAGATGGCATCACTGAAGGATTGCCCAGTGAGGCTAAACAGGTAAAGCTTAGAAATAAATAGGGGATGGTCATCTTGTTGGGATTGTACTACAGGACCCTAAATAGTCAAGGGGAATTAGAGGAACAAATATGAGAGGATATTTTAGACAGTTACAAGACTAATGGGTTTGTCATAGTACAGGATTTTAACTTTCCAATGTGTGAAGGGCTTAGATGTGTATGAATTTGTCAAATGTGTTAAGGAAAGTTTTCTCAGGATAGTGGGGCCTACAAGATAGAGGGCAAAGCTAGACTAACTCTTCGAAAATAAGCCAGGACAGGTGACCGAGGATTCACCAGGCAAGTATTTTGAGACCAGTGATAACAGTTGTATTAGTTTTTCAATAGTTATCAAAAAGGCCAGGGATGGTCTACAAGTTAAAAGTTTTAAATAGGCCAACTTTGATAGTATTGGACAGAAACCTACAAAGGTTTCCTGGAGTAGCTTGTTGGTGGGCAAAGAGATGCCTGGAAAGTGGGAGGCTTTTAAAAGTGAGATTTGAACATTCCTGTTAGAGTGAAGGCAAGGCAGCCATGAGTAAGGAACTCTGGATGACAAGAGAAACTGAGATTTTGACCAGGAAGCAAAATTAAGGCATTGAGCAGGATCCACAGCTGGGATCAAGTGGATCTCTGGAGTATAGGGGATTAAGGAGCATTTTAAAGAAGGAAAACAGAATGGCAAAATGGGAGCATGGAATGCGCCTTGCAGATAAGATTAAGGGGAAACCAAAGGGATTTTATAAGTACACAGTATAAGTCTTTATAAAGGTAAAGGGGTAACTAGAGCGGGAAGAGGACCCCATAGAAACCCAAGTGGTAATCTATGTGCTGAGCCACAGGAGATGACAAAGGTCCTCATTGAATACTTCTCTAATTTAACCACGGAGAAAGGCATGAAGACTAGGAAACTTAGAAAAGTTAATGGTGATGTCTTCAGGATAGTCCGCATTGCACTCATAGAGGTGCTAGATGTCCTTAGGCGTATGAAGGTAGATAAATCTCTGGTGCCTTATCAAGTATCAAGTATTTCCAAGTAAGGACACTGTGCCAAGTACAAGAAATCACAGAAGCCCTGGC
This sequence comes from Rhinoraja longicauda, assembly GCF_053455715.1. Lineage (NCBI taxonomy): Eukaryota > Metazoa > Chordata > Chondrichthyes > Rajiformes > Arhynchobatidae > Rhinoraja > Rhinoraja longicauda. The sequence goes on along the minus strand of NC_135958.1, from coordinate 66,332,029 downwards.
TGAGATACATAAATTACTGTTAGCCGCAGTGCCAGAAGATGAGCATGCCTAATGTTGTGCCTCAATTTAATGGCTGCAAAGAAAAACCTGGGAATTACAGACCAGTGAGCCCAACATTTGCAGCAGGCAAGTTACTGGAGAGTATTCTAATGGATAAGATACACATGTATTTGGAAACACTGGTTGGTTTGGGATAGTGGGCATGGTTTAGTGTGTGCGAGATTGTGTTTCACAAACTTGATCTGAGTTTATTGAATAAGTAACAAAGAAGGTTGAGGGCAGTTTCGTAGATGTAGTCCATATAAACCCTCAGTAAGACCTTTCATAAGGTCCGCATTGTAGGCTGCTTGGGAAGGTTAGATTGCATGATATCCAGCGAGAACTAGCTACCTGGATATAGATTGGCTTCATAGTTGGAAGTAGAGGGTGATTGTAGAATGTTGTTACTTGAGATTGGAGGCTAGTAACTGGTGGTGTCAGGAATTGGTGCTGGGCATATTGCTGCATGCCGTCTATATCAATGATTTGAATGAGAATGTACAAGGCACGAATAGTAAGTTCATAAACGACACTAAAATAGGAGGTATCGTAGAGAGAGAGGATGATTGCCAAGAATTACAGCTAGATCATGATCAACTGGGCAAGTGTGTCGAGGAATGGCAAATGGAGTTTAATTCAGATAAGTGCGAGGTGTTGCATTTTGGGAAGTCAAACCAGAGCAAGTCGTTCAAGGGAATGGACGAGCCCTGGGGAGTGTTATAGAGCAGAGGGATCTGGGAGTACATATATAATTCACTAAAAATAGATAGGATAGTGAAGGCGATTTTGAGTATAGAAGTTGGAACATTATGTTACAGCTGTACAAGATTAAGCTGAGGCCACTCTGGGAATTTTGTGTTCAGGTTGGTCACTCTGCTATAAGAAAGATGTAATTACCTAGGAAATGTGCAGAGACGATTTACAAGGATCTTGCCTAGAAGGGCCTGAGCTGTACAGATAGGTTGTGTAGGCTAGGACTTTATTCCTTTGAGCGCAGGAAGTTGAGGTGTGATCTTATAGAGGTGTATAAAATCATGGGGATAGGGTAATGCACAGTGTCTTTTACCCAGAGTAGGGTAATCAAGAACCAGAGGACATAGGTTTAAGGCGAGAAGAAAAATTTAATCGGGACCTTAGGGGCAAATCTTTCACACAGAAGGCAGATGCAGTATAATGTAGATAAATGTGAGGTTATCCACTTTGGTGGCAGAAACAAGGAGGCAGATTATTATCTCAATGGAGTTAGGTTAGGTAAGGGGGAGGTGCAGCGAGACCTGGGTGTCCTTGTACACCAATCACTGAAAGTTGGCGTGCAGGTACAGCAGGCAGTGAAGAAAGCTAATGGAATGTTGGCCTTCTAACAAGAGGATTTCAGTATAGGAGTAAAGAGGTTCTTCTGCAGTTGTATAGGGCCCTGGTAAGACCACATCTGGAGTATTGTGTAGTTTTGATCTCATAATTTGAGGAAGGACATCCTTGTAATTGAGGCAGTGCAGCGTAGGTTCACGAGATTGATCCCTGGGATGGCGGGACTGACGTACGAGGACAGATTGAAAAGACTAGGCTTGTATTCACTGGAGTTTAGAAGGATGAGAGGGGATCTTAGAGAAACATATAAAATTATAAAAGGACTGGACAAGCTAGATGATGGAAAAATGTTCCCAGTGTTGGGCGAGTCCAGAACCAGGGGCCACAGTCTTAGAATAAAAGGGAGGCCATTTCAAACTGAGGTGAGAAAAAAACTTTTTACCCAGTTATGAATTTGTGGAATTCTCTGCCACAGAGGGCAGTGGAAGCCAAATCACTGGATGGATTTAAGAGAGAGTTAGATAGAGCTCTAGGGGCTAGTGGAATCAAGGGATATGGGGAGAAGGCAGGCACGGGGTATTGATTGAGGACGATCAGCCATGATCACAATGAATGGCGGTGCTGGCTCGAAGGGCCGAATGGCCTCCTCCTGCACCTATTTTCTATGTTTCTAAGGCAGTGAGTTTCTGGAACGAGCTGCCAGAGGAGGTAGTTACAGCAGCTCCTATAACAACATTTAAATTTGGACAGGTAAATGGAGTCTAGGGACTATGATTGAAAACTGTTCTGAACGCTTAAGCAACAAGGGTGAGTGTGCACGGGGAAATCAGTCGAGGGAGGCAATAATTTGACAAAGGAGGCTAGAATTGCACATCAAAACTGGGAAGTGGCTTCGATAAGACCATGAAAGAATTTGTGAAGGGGGTTAAACAAAATAAAAAAACGAAAGAGGCATTGGGACGTACTATCCAGCGTGACTTTACCCTTCAAACTACAAAGCTGTCCATAACTAGGTCATAACCTCAGTCTTGAAAAAGAGTAGCATGCGAGCAGTATGTTGAGATAAAGGTCAACTCGAGAACTTGCAGAAAATCTTTCATTTACCGTTCACGGCAATGGCGTCAGTAAATGCCTGGAGGTCACCCTCTGCAGTCTTGCTTGCATCCTCCTGCACACCCAGTCCTGAGGGGATGTTTAGCCGAGGAGCCAGTCTGTTGCTTCTTGATGGTGGTGACTTCCTGCACAGGAAGCTGAGCAAGTCCTCACGGTGTATGACATGTCTCCTTTTCTTCGCCCAGGCCAGCATTTCCTTATTTCGCCTTTGATAGCTTCCTTGCACACCCAAATCCAAGCTTGCTCGGTATGTTTCAAGACCATCTGAAGGGGAAAGGCTAACGTTAGATCACACTGAACTTGAAAATTTCAGCACTTTTGCTACCAATTTTTATCCATTTCTCACCTTCATACAACCCACATCTTCCCTTCTCTTTTTGGATCTCTATGTCACTATCTCAGGAGATAACCTAACCCCAGACATCCATTTCAAGCTCACAAACTTTAATCTAGCTTCTCCCACTCCATTCCATTCCATTTTCCTAGTTCCTCCACTTCTTTTGAATTTGTTCCCATTCTGGGGCTCTTCACATAGGGAACTCTCAAATGGCTCCCTTAATGGTGGACCATGGCTTCCCCTCTGTCATTGTGGACAGAACCCTTCATGTTGACCATCCATTTCCTGCACTTCCGCTTTCATCCTCCTCTTCTGGACAGAGTTCCCGAGGTCCTCATCTTCCTCTGCACTAGGTGCTGCATTGAACAAATCATCCTTCACAATTTCCGTCACTTGGAATCTTGATAACAATCAGAAACTAAACATATAGTGTGTTCCAACATATCTCAGCCCATCTATCCACACCATTTCAAAGTTTCTGGATCCACTCTTTCATCCTACCAACTATTCTCCATCCTATGACACCTTCCACTCCACTGCAAGAAATGCAATGCTTGCACCTTTTGTTCTTACTTGCCCACTATCCTGGGATCCAAATAACCCTTCCAGGTGAAGCAGCAATTGAATTCACTTTAGATTGGGTGGCCGCATTGGGGAGCACCGTGCACTGCCCACAGCAGTGACCTTGGGCTTCCTGTTGCACCATTACACTCTAATTTATATCTAAGTCCTTCTGCATTATTATAATGATGCCCAACCCAAATGAGGAACTGTATCTCATCTTCCTTCCGAGTACATTCAAGGTTGCAATATTGCATTCCGTAAGTTTAAGAAACTCTTTCTCCACCTGTACCAGAACTGACCATTTCTGCTGTAAGCCATCCAACCTGATGAGCATGTCTTAAATCCTTGCTGATTACAGTATTTTATACATAGATTGTATGATCATCCTTTAACTACAATGTAAGTTATACTAACTTTCTCTTTTTTTACTTGAAAGCCTAACTATTTATCTTTCCACAGAGCTGAGTGTTTTCAGCACTTAGTTTTTATTTCAGATTTCTAAGCGCTGCAGTCTTCTGCTTGTCATCATTGTTACACTGCATGTGGAGGACATGGTGACGGGCTAGCACCAGGGGTCTTTGGGTATGGCTCCCAGATGCCTGTCTCTGCAACATCAGCCAAGATATAGATTGTGTAATGCAACCCACAGACAAGTAATTCTGCAATTGTTGCATTTTAAAGAAACTTTGCATTATAGAAAATTATGTTATAAAAAACACCGTGAAAATGAAAAAAAAAACTGGGTTAGGAGCTAGAGTGTTTCAGAAAAGTAGGGTCACAAAACTTACAAAATAAAGATTTTCCTCCAAGATTTAAAAAAATAAAGATCTTTTTAATAACAATGTGTACTTTGTTTACTGCAAGCTAAAAATACCAGAAACTGTATGTTACTTTAGAGGACACAAAACAGGCCCTTCTGCCCAACTTGCCTGTGATGACCAAGAAGGCATTCTGGGCCAGCCCACATTTGGTCCATTTCTTTCTAAATTCTTCTTATCCACATATTTGTCCAAATGTCTTTTGAAATTTGTAACTACCCATTTCTACAGCTTCCTCTGGTAGCTAATTCCAGATATGGACCACCCTCTGAATGAAAAGGTTGCCTCGGAGGTCCCTCTTAAATATCTTCCCCCCTCGCCTTAAGCATAGGCCCTTCAGTTTTAGAATCTTCTACCCTTGGAAAAAGGCCGTGAGCATTCACTTTATCCATGCCCCTCATGATCTTGTACACCTCAAAAGGTCTGCTATGCTACAAAGAAAGCTCCGACCCCATCTTAGGTGTCATCTGCAAATTTACTAACAACGATAACTACACTGCCATCCAAATTGTTTATGTAGATAAATAACAGTGGACCCAGCACCGGCCCCTGCACGACTCCACTGATCACAGGACTCCATTCATAAAAACAACCCTCTACAACTACCCCCGAACCAACTTTGAACCCAATTAGCTAGCTTACCTTGGATCCCATGTGATCTAACCTTCCAGTTTAGCCAACCATGAAGGTCCTCAGTATAGACAACGTCCACTGGCCTGCCCTCATGAATTTTCTTCTTGAACTTTTTATAAAGCTCTAACAGATATGCGAGACATAATTTCTCACGCACAAAGCCATGCTGACTACTCGATCAGGCAGTGCCTCTCCAAATGCGAGTACATCCTGTCCCAGAGAATCCCTTCCAACAACCTTCCAACCACCTTCGTCAGCTTATTGGCCAGTAGTTCCCTGGCTTGTCCTTGCTGTTCTTCTTAAATAACGGTATGATGCAAATATCATTGCAAGGGCCTTCTTAATGTCTTCCTGAGCTTCCTACAAGGTTGATTATGCACTTGGTTAGGCCCTGAAGACTTTATCCATTTAAAAACTGCCAATAGCTCCTCTTTGGTAATTTGCAAATGATCTTAGGCATCATAATTAATTTCCCTCAATTCCTTAGGTTCCATAATCTTCTCTGTAAAAACGGATGGGAAATATTCATTTAATATCTCCCCCCATCTCTTGTGGGGCTCTACACAAAGACTGCCATGCTGATATTTAATGGGACCTATTCTTTCCCTAAACACTTAATATACCTGCAAAATCTCTGGATTTTCCTTTACCTTGCCTGCCTGATTCATTTCATGTTCTCTCTTTACCCTCCTGATAGTTTTCTTGCGTCTACACGAACATGCTATACTTGTGTAGGGGTTTGCTTTATCATGACTGCCTAAATCTGATCTTTGCCTCCTTTTTTCAGACGAGATCCTCAACATCTCTCAACTACAGGTGTCAGATGGGGAGAAGGCAGGAGAATGGGGTTAGGAAAGAGAGATAGATGAGCCATGACTGAATGGCAGAGCAGACTTGATAGGCTGAATGGCCTAATTCTACTCCTATTCTTTATGACTGTATCTCTGTAAACTTACCAACCTTACCCATTACCATAATAGGAACATGCTGATACTGTACTCCTGCTATCTCAGTTTTGAAAGCTTCCCATTTGGCAGTCGTTCCCCTTACCTAAAACAGACTCTCCAAATTTGGCCTTGCCCCAATTTAGGACCTTAACTTGTGGACCAGCCCGATCCTTCTCCATAACTAATTTATAACCAATATGGCCACTGGTCCCACAGTGATCCTCCATTCTGACTTCATCTACTAAGAGGAGATGCAGTGTTACACCCTCTCCAGTCAGGCCATCTATATGTTGATTAAGGAGGCTTTCTTGGACACATTTAACAAATTGCATCCCATCCAAGGCCTTTTACATGCTGGGAAACCCAGTCCATATTAGGGATGGTCAACTACCAACTTATTATTTTTACAGGCATCCGTAATCTCCCTAAACTTCGCTTTAATTCCCACTGGCTATTGGGAGGGGGCTATAATACAGTCCCAAAGTCATCATTCCCTTCCTGTTTTCAGGTTCTACCTATAGAGCCTCACTGGATAATCTCCAACACTCCCCCAGCTGGCCAACATCCACAACCTTTTCATCACCAGCCTCCAGCAATGACACCCAGCCTGTCCATTTTCTACATTGGTGCTGCCTGTCCTGCTGAGTTCCTCCAGCATAATGTGTTTTGTTCAAGATTCCAGCATCTGCAGTCTCATATCACCACAGCAGTTCCACAGTGAATAGGCACACTAACCTTTATAGAGGCAGGTGACAGAAGTAGCTGCAGCCTGAAATGGTTTCCACAGGCTCTGGATACCCAGCTGCTGCTCGTAAACACGATCTGAAAGAATTAGAACTGTATGAACTGGAGGCCTCAATGAAACTACTGATGCTCCCCACCGCAAGGGTTGAAACAGGCACCACTGCACAAACTGCAAATAACCGTCCCAAGGCATCGATGAAGACCCTTGGGCTCCAGCCACCACCTGAAAACTGTTCCTACCCCTTCTCCTCCCCAACCCTGCGCTTTCCCCATCCTCATACTCCTCCTACCCACCCCTTCTTTCTCCTCCCATCCCCTCCCCATCCCTCCCCCCACCCTCCCCTTTTCCCCCACCCCACCCTCCCCTTTGCCCTGCCCCAACCCTTCCCTTCTCTCCCCTCCCCCCACCCTCCCCATTTCTCCCCGCCCCCACAATTTCTCCCTCCATCTACCTCATCTCCCACAACCTCCTTCTCAACCCCACCCTCCCCTCCCACTTCTCTTCCCCATCCCCCCACCTCCTCTCCACAAACCCCCCTCAACCCTAGTCTTCCCTCGGCAAACCCCACCACCCCCTCTCTCCTACACCCCCACCCTCTCTACTCCCTGCTCCCCCTCTCTACTCTCTCCTCTCCCCATCCTCTCTCCCCCTCCCCTCTCCATCCCCTCTCCCTCCTCTCTCACCACCCCCTCTACTCCTTCCCCTCCTTCCCCCCCATCCCTCCCTCCCTCCCAACACCATCTCGCTCCTCTCTCCTCCCCCTACCTACTTCCACCCCCTCTTCCACCCTCACCTCCCGCTTCCCCGTCCTCCCCTCCCCCCACCTTTGTACAGCTGGGCGACGGCCCCGGCCGAGTTCTGGAACGACAGCCACAGCCGCTGCCTCTGAGGGTCCGTCTCGGCGCCGCTCTCCGGCAAGAGCCCCTGGCGCTCGTCCTCCTCCAGGCACTGCCGCTCCCAACGGGACAACCAGTTCTCAGGGCTGTGACCCGCCATTAATGATCCGCTCGGGCCTTTCGCCTCTTCCATCCACCACCCGGCCCGGCCCGGCTCCGGTCCCCGGAAGACCGCGCCTGCGCGTACACGGCCTCCGCCACACCACGCATGCGCCCACCCGGCCCCGGCACAATGCGCATGCGCACATCCGGCCGCCAGCACAGTGCGCCTGCGCGCACCCGACCCCAGAGCACCGCTCCTGCGCGCTCGGGCCCCAGGCTACTGTTCCGCACTGCGCCTGCGTGTCCCCGTCCTCGGCGAGAGGATGGCGTGTGTGACTACATCTCCCAGAATGCCGAGGGACAACTGGAGCAAACAACAACTACTTCCCAGAATGCTTATCTTCCGGCGAGAGGGAGAGTGCGCAGGCGCAGTGAGGGGGTGCATCGTCAGCCGAGGATCACAATGCGCAGGTGGTGAGCGCCGGGAAATCCAGTGTCGTTGAAGGTGATGAGAGCAACCCGGAGAGCGCGGAACAAACAGCAAAGACAAGCCAGGCAAAGTACAAGGAATGTGAGGATGGTAGAACATAGGAGCAGGACGAGTCTTGCGTAGTAGATCGTGTTGCAGGAGAAACTACTCAGCGGGTCAGGCATCATCTCTGGAGAACTTGGACGGACATCCTTCAGGATCATGAAAGGGCCTCTTGCACGGCCGGCGCGGTCACGACCCTGACCCGTCATGTCAGGGATGGCCACAGTTGTATGTAAGGTCCACAACGCCTTCTGGAGGACAAGCGGTGTACTGGAGGCAAGCACTCACTATGGCTGCCAGTACAGCGGGACGGCCAGCGGCCGTTGAATTGTCGCAGATTTTTGCCAGAGACTCTGAAGCCAAAATCACCACTACACTTGCAACACCTCAGTCTCAACCAAAAGTCTTTATGAATGGCACCACATAATTACAGTGCTTAATCACATCAGGCTGCTTAACTGTTGTTTCCCTGCGTGTCATAAATGTGTCTTGACTTGTGTCTGTGGCCGATACCAGTGCATAAAGTGAAGCCTCTCTGTCCATGGATGGCAGATCGGCCCTTCCTACTCATTACAATACAATGGTTGACATTGCAGTTTGGAGGCTGCTTCCCCTTGAGGTGACGCTCTAGAGGACATGTTAGATACAAAATGCTGGAGTAACTCGGCAGGACAGGCGGCATCTCTGGAGAGAGGGAATGGGTGACGTTTCTGGTCCAGATCCTTCTCAACCTGAGGCATCACCCATTCCTTCTCTCCAGAGACGCAGCCTATCCTACTGAGTTACTCACGCATTTTGTGTCTATCTTTGGTTTACACCAGCATCTGCAGTTCCTCCCTACACATTGTGGAGGACAACATGTTCTCAGCTTCCAATTCCCTGCAAATTCAAAGATGGCAAGACACGAGAGGGAAGAGGTCAGACAGACTCTGGACCCGGCCATCTTGCTCCAGGACACTCCGTGTAATTATAACACTGATGGGTTGTGGACATTAAGTGGGGCATCCATCCAGAGTCATAGCATATCTTGGCTGGGCTTCTTCTGGCGTCTCCGCCCAGAGTCGCTGTAGTGTGTCCAGCTCTTGAAGGGCATTGGCAGCCCAGAGGGAGTGTAAACCCGAGGTTTTTTGAACAGGAGCTAAAATGTTCCACGTCTTGGACTGCAGAGATAGTCGTTTGTTTTTGCGTGGAAGTTAAGCTCTGTCGCGTGTCCGTTCCACTGGCGCCGTTTCCAATGTGACGACCGCGGTGCCGATAAAGTACTAGATAAATCATCGTGATGAGAAACGCAGTGTGAACCTGACACCTGGTTCACCCATTCCTTCTCTCCTGAGATGCTGCCTGACCTGCTGAGTTACTCCAGCATTTTGTGAATAAATACCTTCGAATTGTACCAGCATCTGCAGTTATTGTCTTATACTACCTGGTGACCTACGGCACATTATAGAGCTGGGGTGTGGGGGGCGGGGGAATGTAATCGAGGAGGAGCTCTAATGAACTCTGAAGGCTCGCTGTACAGTAAGTGTTCAGCGTTTCAGTTGCCTGACCCGCTGAGTTACTCCAGCTTTTTGTGTCTCATCTTCGGTTGAAGCCAGCGTCTGCAGTCTCTCCCTACACAAACGTTGAGCGTTGTCAGTGAGGCACCGCTGAACTGATACAAAGCCTGCTTGTAGTGCACAGTCATCAATCACAATTTCAATCACTGAGGCAGTGGTACTGAGAAAGGTATTGGAGCAATGAGCTGACAACTCTCAGGATTGTACTTAACTTCACCCTGGGGCTCAACAGGCCAGGGGCAGTGCTTTCAACTTTCCAAAGATTCAGTTTGATTGGGAAATAAAGCAGTTAAACAGTCCAATTCGCCTGGCATTTGTCACTGGGAAAATATTAGAAATATTATTAAAGGTGTTATAGTTCAGACAAATTATCATTTAGAAAATGTTGATGTAATCAGGCAAAATCACCAAAGCTTTGTGAAAGTGGAATCATGTTTGACTAATTTATTGAAATTCTTTGAAGAAGCAGCATGAAACATGGGGGAAAAAAGGTACCAATAATTTTTTTCATTGTCCATGTCTCCATGACAACCATCAACTATCCTATATACTACAGGTTAAACACCGATTTCCCACCCTTATAATCCGAACAAAATTACGAGAGCTCAGTTGAAATTGATACTTGATAATGCTCGGAGTTGAGGATTACTGTTTCTAGATAAAATTGAGTTGGGGTTACAATTATACCATTGATGATCTTATTCTGTGACCAAGAGTATTGAGGGGCTGAGTAGCCGTCTCCTGCCCCTCACTGGTATGTCTGTACGTTGACACATTTATATTGTGTTAGACTAAGTGTTTATCAGAACGAGCTGTCTGCAGCAGCTCTCAGGCACACTAGGCACTGGTGGCTGCTGTTTTACATCAGTTCTGTGTTTCAATTGATCACAACAAACAGCCAGAGCTCCAAGCATAAAGGACCTTTCCTCTCACACCCACTCACTTTGCAGCTGCCTCGGCCTGTCTTTCTCCTGGGACATCTGTGTCCATTTTCAGACACGAGTAGGCTTGTGAGCTGCGTGCGTTAATCATTCGTTTCACTGCCCAGCTGCATAAGATGGAATTCTCTGGACTCTTCCTTGTTCAGTGTTACTATTGGTTAATCATTCCTTCATTTTTCTTTCTGGCAAGGATCTTCAGGTTGAAACCACTTGATGAGTGGACCCATGAGAATCCTTTCCTTCGTTCTATTCAACTTGTTCTTTCCAAACACGCATGTCTCCTGAACCGTGGCTGTGTGAAATAATTCTATCAGCACACCATGTCTGTTGACACAGCTCACATTGTCTATTGTTCTGTGTTTTCATATAAAGAGACAAACCGTAGTAATGTCACTAGTCAATATAAAGAACTGAATTCTGAATGTGGACTGTGTGTTTGGCACAGGGTGTGGGAGGAACAGGTGTATGGGGCAGCCATGGGGGGGACATGGCTTATGAGAAGAGGTGTACAGGGCGGGTGTACGAAGTCAGGGTGTGGGAGGAACAGGAGTATGGGATGTGTACACAGGATGGATGTGTGTGGAACAGGGTTGGGGAAACAGTTGTTCAGGACAAGTGTAAGAGTGTTGTGAGAAATAGGTGCACAGGACAGGTGTTTTGGGGACAGGCTGTGCAGGGAGCAGGCGTATGGGACATGTATGGGGCGGCTGTGTGGGGGACCATATGCACGGGTGGGTGTTTGGGGTGGCTGTGTGTGGCTACGTGTGCAGTCGGGTGTATGTGTAAGGGGTTTCTGCGCCGAGCTTTCGCCCGATCTAAGGTCCCCGTGCCTTGCTCTGATCCCTTGACCAGGCCGCGCACACTAGTTCCCCGTGAGTGGTTCGACCCACTCACCCCCTACGGTTCTAGACACTGGACTTAGATGCAGGTGCGTTGATAGTGCAGAAAAAAACTCAACCAGACCAGATTTGAAGACCAGGGTTTAAATGGAAAAGGCTTTTATTGAGCACTTGGGACTATTGTCCATGAATACTTATACACATTTCTATCAGACATATGCATAACTATACGAATACATAGACATAGTTCTAAACGACATATGCATCACTACACGAATACTTAGACACAGTTCTACTAGACATATTCTTGACTGTAAGATGGGGAACGTACGACACATCGCAAACTTGACCAACACATATTCATTTACACACCCACGTTTATTCAAACCACCCTCCCCTCTATACTAAACTATGTCCAGGATGTGCAGGATCGGGGTACATGCTCACCATGGGGCTATTACTGGGGTTACTGGCTGTTCGTGCTGCTTCTCCGCTGCTTTCCGTGAGGGTCGTGCTTGTCCCCTGAGTTTCTTCCTTCCGTTTCTTGCGTTCCTGGCCAGTCGTTGCGAGCGTTGCTGTCCCTGCTGCGAGCGTGTCTTTCTTGCCTGTCTTTTCGTCTTCCTCCTGGCTTGCGTTCCTTGCAGGTTTTCTTGCAGTATTTCTTCTCGAGTTGCGTGCCTGTTCCTCTCTCTTGCAAACGTTTAAAACCCAAAAGTCGTGGCCAGTTATACTATTCTGACCCGTCCTATCTCCCGCCAGATCTCGGGATCTCTTTGTTTAAAAGATATGTATTGAGTTTTCTCTCTGATCTTCGCTTATGTCCGGGGGTACCGGGGATGGCCAGACGGTGTTAATTGGTATTTCGTTGCGAGGTGATGGGTTTAACTGGTTTCCCATCACCTACCAGGTAGTTTTCTATGGGCTATTGTGCCCCCTTAACGAGATTAACTGTGTAGGTCGGCTTGGGGCATTGTGAGTATGCTGATGTCAGCGCCCCAGTGTCTGGACTTCGACCTGGTTTCGCAGGTTTCTGCATGGCCAATACCCATCCATTGTTCCGGCCGTGGCTTTGCAGAAACCTAGAGACTGGGCTGTAAGGTTTTTGCTTTTGTGGCTGGTCACGAGGTCCTGCGGCCATCTTAGGACCCACGGATTGTGACATCCCTTGGTAAACTGACCGCAGCCTTTCTCCGCTGTCAGCCCCAGTCTCCCGTTTAAAATGTCCAAACTGCAGCTTTTTGGTTTGGTGTTGCTTGCAGAATGAGGGAAAACTTCTCAAATCTTACATATGGGATAAGTGTGTGGGAGATGGTGTGGGGAATATGTGTACAGGTGGGTGTATGGGACCGGTGTGTGGGGAGGACAGGGTAAATGAAGTGGGGGGGCATTGAAAACCTCCAGGCTTTGGTACTCTCTGCTCAGTTACAAAAGGCCTAGAAACAGTACACCCTTCAATAAACCTCTCATCATTCATGGACCAAGAATGCGTGACACACCCCAGATCTCTGTGACCCTGTGCCTGTTTCAGTTAAGCATTTGGCATTAATTTGGCACATGGATAGAAAATTGGTTGACAGACAAAATTCAAAGAGTGGGGATAAATGGGTCCCTTTCGGAATGGCAGGCAGTGACCAGTGGGGTACCGCAAGGTTCGGTGCTGGGACCCCAGCTATTTACGATATACATTAATGACTTAGACGAAGGGATTAAAAGTACCATTAGCAAATTTGCAGATGATACTAAGCTGGGGGGTAGTGTGAATTGTGAGGAAGATGCAATAAGGCTGCAGGGTGACTTGGACAGGTTGTGTGAGTGGGCGGATACATGGCAGATGTAGTTTAATGTAGATAAGTGTGAGGTTATTCACTTTGAAAGTAAGAATAGAAAGGCAGATTATTATCTGAATGGTGTCAAGTTAGGAGGAGGGGGAGTTCAACGAGATCTGGGTGTCCTAGTGCATCAGTCAATGAAAGGAAGCATGCAGGTACAGCAGGCAGTGAAGAAAGCCAATGGAATGTTGGCCTTCGTAACAAGAGGAGTTGAGTATAGGAGCAAAGAGGTCCTTCTACAGTTGTACCGGGCCCTGGTGAGACCGCACCTGGAGTACTGTGTGCAGTTTTGGTCTCCAAATTTGAGGAAGGATATTCTTGCTATGGAGGGCGTGCAGCGTAGGTTCACTAGGTTAATTCCCGGAATGGCGGGACTGTCGTATGTTGAAAGGCTGGAACGATTGGGCTTGTATACACTGGAATTTAGAAGGATGAGGGGGGATGTTATTGAAACATATAAGATAATTAGGGGATTGGACACATTAGAGGCAGGAAACATGTTCCCAATGTTGGGGGAGTCCAGAACAAGGGGCCACAGTTTAAGAATAAGGGGTAGGCCATTTAGAACGGAGATGAGGAAGAACTTTTTCAGTCAGAGAGTGGTGAAGGTGTGGAATTCTCTGTCTCAGAAGGCAGTGGAGGCCAGTTCGTTGGATGCTTTCAAGAGAGAGCTGGATAGAGCTCTTAAGGATAGCGGAGTGAGGGGGTATGGGGAGAAGGCAGGAACGGGGTACTGATTGAGAGTGATCAGCCATGATCGCATTGAATGGCGGTGCTGGCTCGAAGGGCTGAATGGCCTACTCCTGCACCTATTGTCTATTGTCTATTGTCTATTAAGTTTATTCGGCATTGTCTCTGGCCACTTCATTATCCTCCTCAATGTTACTACATTTCCCACACTTGTATAATTTGCTTGCTTTGGATTGTTGAGTGTATGTCGAATGAAGGCCATTTTGTCGCTATCAAAAAGTGTACATTTCTGCATATTCCCCAATGCGCTCTGATCTGTCCCATAGCCAGTTTACATCATTGTCTCTTTAATCCAATGAGCTTTAATTTTACTATCAGGTCCAATACATCAGAAATGTTTTGAAAATCCATGATTAACAGCAAACTATTTCCATCCTCTACCCACCCCATCACATCATCAAAAACTCATAAAACACAAGGTGCGTTTAACAAATTGTAACTAAATTGCACTTACCATATTTTACAAGCGGTAGTTTTAATCCAAATTATTGAGGCTACCTTTACACCACCAGGCTGATTTGCCTGTACTTGCCAAGCTTATTTCAATATTTTTTAGGAAAGAGGCTTGATGTTTGGGCTCTACCAGGCTGGCTTTGTGTTTAAGAAGCGTGCAACACCATTCTTTCCTATTTCCAGCTGCCCATCCTCAGAAAACGAGGATTCAGTTCACCCACTGAAGTGCCAACCCTTCGAGTGCCACCTCCTCATCCACTTTTAGCAAAACGTCAGCCTGCTCTTTGCCCACTCAGATACCTTTTGTTACAAAAACACGTGGAATATTCATGGCATAAAAGTCAGAAAGCTGCACGAGTTTTACACTGTTTCTCGCTCTGCTGTTGTTGTCAAATCTGCTATTTCCAGTAGTTATTGATTCATTCAGCATGGAAACTGATCATTAGGCCCACCACATTCACACTGACCAGTGGGCACCTGGCCGTATTAATCCCCTTCCAGCACTTGGCTCGTGGTCTTCTGCCCACATCTTTATCGCTGTCAGCGACCAGCTGCCACCACTCTCTCTGGCAGTGTATTCCAGGTGATCACTATGCTCTGGATGAGAAAGGTCCCCCTCAGAGCACCTCCAAATCTCCTCCCACTTACATTAAATCCATGTCATCTAGCTTTACCTAACTGATATGAGCAAAAGTTTCCTGCAGTCTATTCCATCCATATTCCTCATAATTTTATACACCTCATTCATCTCCCCTCAGTCTCGTCTCTCCAGGGAAAACAGACCCAGCCTCTTCACTCTCGCCTCATAACTGAAACATAAGATGCTGGTGAATCTCATCTTTACCCGCTCCACTACAACTACATTCCCATTTCCGATATACATCTAATACTCCAGCTCCCCACCAAGATTTACATTTTGGCAGCTCTTTTATATTTTGTAATTTATACGTTGATAAAATCATTTTGATTTTTGTACCTGAGAATCTATACCCTAGGTCATTTTTTTCAGTTCTCCTGTATTCAACGTTTCTCCTTTGTTATGACTCACACACTTGTCATATGTTCTCTCTTTCCCGATAATTTGGAAAGTCAAATTCTGGTAGGGCACACGGAATAACTGGCAGGAACCTTAGATGCACTGATGTACAGAGTGACCTTGAGTTGCAAGCCCAAAGTGGAGACACAGGTGTTAAGACAATGAAGGCATTTGGTATGTCTGACATCTTAGGCCGAGGCATTGAGTATAAGAGACAGGGCGTCATGTTGCCGTCGTACAAATTGTTATGAGGTCATAAGTCATAAGTAACAACTTTCATTGCTGTAACACCTTTAGTGGCAAGGCACTTCACAAGATTGTTATCAGGAAAAGACTTTGATGCTGAGCTTCACAAGGAGTGTAGATGACGCAAGGTGTGGGTCATGAGTAGAATTAGGTCATTCAGCCCATCAAGTCTACTCCGCCATTCAATCATGGCTGATCTATCTCTCCCATCTAATCCCATTCTCCTGCCTTCTCATAACATCTGACACCTGTACTAATCAAGAATCTATCTATCTCTGCCTTAAAAATATCCACTGACTTGACCTCCACAGCCTTCTGTGGCAAAAAAATCCACAGATTCACCACCCTCTGACTAAAGAAATTTCTCCTCATCTTCCTAAAAGAAAGATGTTGGTGAGGCCACACTTGTTTACAGTTCTGGTTGCCAAGCTCACCAAGGATGTGGTAGCAATAGAGAGAGAGTGCAGAAGAGATCATCAGAATGTTGCCTGGCATGGAGGGCTGTAGTTATTAGGAGAGATTGCATAGGTTGGGTTTATTCATGCTAGAACATAGAAGATTGAAGAGTAAAGAGGTTTATAAAGGGGGCATAGATATAATAGATGGTCTGATTTTTGTTTTTCTCTCAGGGCAGGCTAGAGAGCGCTGGTTTAAGGTGAGAGAGGAGACATTTAGTGGAGATCCGAAGGGCAAGTTTTTCCTGCAGAGGGTAGTGATTATCTGGAATGAGCTGTCAGAGGAAGTGGAGGGCACAAATGCAATTATGATGTTTAAAAGACATTTATAAAGGTACTTTGCTAGGAAAGGCCTAGAGGGATATAGTCCTAAAGCAAGCTGAGACAAGCATCATGGTTAACATGGATGAGTTGGGCTGAGAGGGCCTGTTTCTATGATGCGCAGTCCTATGACTTAAGCACTGGACCTTGGTTAACCAGGTCAATTTGCAATTATCCTATACTTATTCCAATTGTAAAGACATTCTGATTACTAATGTCTATGTTCTATGTTTCATTGAATCGTGCTTGTATTCCTCAGCACACCTCAGGACTCCATTCACTTCTTTCCCTCTAAATGGTCAGGATTCATTTGCACCGCACAAAGTTCTGTGCGTATTTCTGGAACTGCTCCCACTCATTGTCTTTTATGGCCTTTTGTTCGTGTTAATTGTCTGTCTCAGGATAATTCCTGTAGATGGAGCTCAACCTGTTAAGTTCCTCCAGCAGTTTGTTTGTTTTTGTCCCAGATTCTGCCAGTTGTAGTCGCTTGTGTCTCTGAATGTAGGTTCTCCTCCGATTGTGTTAGCACCTCTGATCATTAGGACATGAAGGCCCTCACACTTCCTCTGATGAGAGCTCGACAGATGGGACATCTCCGGAGGTTTGGAGCGCAGTCTCTGCACACCACCAGATGTCCGCAAGGTAAAAAGACGATGCAGACATCTTTGTCCATGCACACTTTACAGGTGCGTTCATTCTTAAGCTGGCGCAGTTGTTCTTCAGCACTCAAACCTGCAAAAATATAGAGATGCATTGATTGATATTCAGACTTATAATGATGAGAAGTCATCACTTTTAATGTAACCATAGGATACTATGGCCTTGCTGATCTTTGCTGGGACTATTCTGTAGGTGGAACAAATTCCCTCACTCGTGAGACAGCAACGTGGCATCAATAGACAATAGGTGCAGGAGGAGGCCATTCGGCCCTTCGAGCCAGCACCGCCATTCAATGTGATCATGGCTGATCATTCTCAATCAGTACCCCGTTCCTGCCTTCTCCCCATACCCCCTGACTACGCTATCCTTAAGAGCTCTATCCAGCTCTCTCTTGAATGCATCCATGGTATTTGTAGTGACTTAGAATAGCCTTTATAATGTGGTGGTGCAATTGTTGACAGAATGTCTCGAGCACACTTTCTGGTGGAAGAAGTAATGTGTAAGAAAATAGTAATTTTTATTTAAATAGTGATAAAAAATAGTTATATCAACAGATTTTGTGCTGGTGTCCTGAACGAAACTCCCTATTTCTTCCCAGCAATCCTGTCTATCACACTCTGTTGCCATTTACGAGAATGATCTCACCCATGTTCTGTCCCTGGAAAGCGAGCGCTCCCCACATTTGTAATGGCCTTTGCATTTGGACCAGAAATACCTATTTTCACAAATGGATTTCTCTAGTCTCCCCGAGGTTTGATTGTTAACATGTAAGGTTGAGGAAGCTGCAACTGGACCAGAGCCTTGGGGAATATGAGAAGCAGGAAAGAACTTAAACAGGGATTTAGGAAGGCTGAAAAGGCCATGAAATGTCCTTAGAAGGTAGAATTATGGTTAATCTTAAAAGTATTTTACACAGATGGTGGAAGCAAGAGGGTAGATGTGGAAAGGAGTAGGTTCACTCAAGGGCAAAGAAGGGAATTTATGTGTTGAACGAGAGGAAGAGGGTCAGATCCTCGAGGAGTACTCGTCATCGAAAATCACAGTGGAGAAAGGCATGGGGAGAGTGAGATCAGGGAAGAGTGCGCTAACATTCTTGGGTATGTGGAATTTGAGATATTGGATGTCCTGAAAAAGACGAAACAGTTTTCTCCAGAACTGTCGTCTGACCCGCTGAGTTACTCCAGCTTTTTATGTCAATCATCGGTTTAAACCAGCATCTGCAGTTCCTTCACATGTCAGGTAAATCTCCAGGGCATAATGGAAGCAATGCCAGGATACTGAGGGAGGCAAGAGAGGAGATTGCTGCCGCCTTGAAAGAAATCTTTACATCCTGTATAGCCATGTTTCCTGCCTATCGAAATGCTGGTAGATCCTGTCCCTAACAATCCCCTTCAACAACTTTCCTATCACTGACATCTGGCTCACCAATCTGTAGTTCCCTGGCTTGTTTCTGGCTGGCATTCTTAAACAATTATACAACATTAGCCACTTTCCAGTCTTCTGGAACTTCAGGTGTGGCTAAATATGATGCAAAATCTCTGCAAGGATCTCCCCTCTACCTTCCACATTTGCATCGATGTCATTTAGAAATAAACCAAGGTAGGTCCCCGTACAGATCCCTGTAAAATACCACAGGTCACAGACCTCCAGCCAGACTAAGACCCATCACCACAACCCTCTGTCTGCTATGGGCAAGCCAGTTCTGAATTCAAACTATCAAGTCACTGCAGGTCCCATGCACATTAATCTTCTGGATTAGACTACCCTGAGGGTCTTTGCAAACAATGCTAATACATTACTAAAGTTATGTGGACAACATCCACTGCCCTCTACCTTCATCAATTACCTCCTCAAAAACTCAATTAGGTTAGTAAGACATGACCAACCATGGACAAAACTATGCTGACAGTCCCTAATAATCCCATTCTCTTCCAATTGCGAGTAAATCCTAACCTGAAGAATCCTCCAGTAGATTTCCTACCACTGGTAATCTCTTAGATTATTTCTACTTTCCTTCTTAAACAAAGGGCTAATTTCCGATCCTCCGGGATCATGCCTGTGCCTTGAGAGGATACGAAGATTTCCGTCAAGACCTCTCTTATCTCTCTCATAACATGGAATCGATCTCATCAGGCCTGGGGATTTATCCATCTTAATACTTTTCAAGAGACACAAAACCACCAACCGCTGATCTCAAACTGTTGCAGCAAATTAGTATAGTCCACACTGATCTCACTATCAATTGACCTGCCAACTACAGGCTGACGAGTACGTCAGCCTACTAACACATCTTCATGTGTAAGCATAAGCAGGCTTTTTAGTCATGAGCAGAATGACTTTAATATCAATGGTGCCCTCCCTAGAACTGGACTGGGAGAGCTGTGGGATGAATGGTCAGTGCTAGCATCTAGAAAAATAAACCTTGGCTGATTCTGCACACCCCACCTAGCCCCTTAATCCATTTTCTCTCATTCAAATCTCATTCTGGCTTGGGGATGATGAGTCAATGGAGCTCAGTAAATCGGACCACTTCACAGTCTGGCCTGCTGCCATGAGCTTTGTGTTGACACTTTGCAGCCTCACCTTGCTCCTGAGCTGACGGCTCTCTCCTTCCATTGGGAGCATGGCTGCCTTCTCTTGACTTCAGGTTAACCTCTGCAAGAAATAAAACTGACAATCAGATTGAGGTTTGGGAATGAAGTCTTGCAAGGACATGCCTTTAGGTGAATAACTTTAAATGTTTTACAATGGATTATAAATGGATTAATGGATTACAGAGAAACCCGCGACTGTAACTGGCCTATAGAGCATGACTCTTTCTCCATTGGGTTAGGAAGAGGACCAATGGTTTTGGTTGTACCTGTTACTGGTTGTCTCCTTTCTCCTTCTTCCTCCTCAGCGTCCAGTATGTCTGAGAGTAATTCACTGACTGAGCCGTACTGTACCCCAGTTAACAGGTATTTGCTGTTTACCAGAGCCTCTATCATACAGCCATCAAACCCCATCTGCAGGGCCCTCTGAACTACGGTGGAGTGCATGAGATGCGCATTTCCACTTACAGCTGAAATGAGACACATGTACAAAGGACATCAGCTTCTTCCTCCTCTTATCGTCTCTTCCCATTCTCTCCCCTCCACCTTGGAACTACACTTGCCCTCAGACAAGAGGAAAATTTTAGGAATTACAGAAATGTTCACACATTTGCTTGGGTTATTTCACCAAGCCCTTCCTTCTCCAAGCCCCATGTAGTTATCGTGTTATGGAATCATATAGCACTGAAACAGGGCCTTGGGCCCAATTTGTCCATGCCGATCAAGATGCACAAACTAAGCTAGTCCCATGTGCTTGCGTTTGGTCCATATTCCTCTAAACCTTCCCTGTCCATGTACCTGTCCAAATGTTTCTTAATTATTGTTATTGTGCCTGCCTCAACTTCTTCCTCTGGCAGATCGTTCCATTTACTCACCATCCCATGTGTGTACCCCTCAGGTTCCTATTGAATCTTTCCTCTTTCACTTTGAACCGATGCTCTCTCATTAGTGATTCACCTATCCTGGCTAAAAGACTGTGCCGTTACCCTCGTTTTGCCCCTCAAGATCTTATACAGCTCTGTACATTCACTTCTCAGACTCCTGCACTTCAAGAATGCCATCTGTGCCTGCCCAAACTCTCCCTATAGCTCAGGCCCTTGAGTCCTGGCAACATTCTTGAAATTTTTCACTGCACTCATTCCAGCATAATGGAATCTTCCTATACCTGGGCGACCAAAACTGAACACATTACTCAAGTATGGTCTCATCAATTGCACTGGGTAGACTCCGGCCAGATTTTCCCCAACCAGACTCTCCTCAGGCAGAGTCTCTCCCAGATTGATTCTCCCTGGACAGGGTCTCCTGGGACAGATTCCCTGGACGCACTCTCCGCGGATAGATTCCCTTCGCACAGACTCTTCCAGCACTGTCTCTCCAAGTCTCCTCCTAGACAGCCTCTCCCAAACAGATGGTCTCTCCCCAGGCAGACAGTCTTTCCCCAGACAGAAGGTCTCTCCTCAAACAAGCAGTCTCTCCCCAAACAGTTTCTCCCCCAAACAGGCAGTCTCCCCTGGATGGTCTCTCCCACAGTAGTCACTCCTAGGCAGTGACTCCCCTTACAGACACTCGACAGCAGTCACTCCCAGGTGATATCCACCTGGACAGACTTATTTTCCCCACTCGCAACCTGTCAATAACTCTCGGTATCTTCTGCCTACTTTTTTGACATCTGCATATTTACCTCACCGCACTCTCACATCGTTCCATTGTAATGCTGATATGTGTTGTAAACAGTTTTGATTTTAGTACCCATCTCTGTGGTATCTCTGGTCACACCCGATTAACCTAAAAATGATCCAATGATCATTATTCGTTGCTTCTTGTCAGTTTATCAATTTCTCACAAAAGTCTCTGGGCACGATTCTGTTAGATGATCGCTCCCTGCAGAGTCTCTCCCTGGCCTGACTCTGGGGCTTTCTCTCCTTGGAGGCACTCTTGCTCAACAGATTTCTCATAACGTTCTAGTTCTAACTAATTTTGCAGTCTGTCAGTTGAGTTTATAATGTGCCACCAATTCCTGTCCAAGTCCAAAGAATTGTGCAAACTATCCATGGATTTGAGCAGGAGGGCCACTGGTGAAACTGGTTCAAGTCTCCGGTGAAGTACGTTAGATGCATGGCCATGAATGGATCTGGGGATGATTCTAGTAAAGTCAAAGGAGGGGCTGGAAACCGATGGGTGAGATGCACCGAGAATTTCCAAAGACTAACAATAAGACCGAGGTTAGGGTTAATTTCCCCGGTGTGGGACGAATAAAGGAATATATTATAAGGTGACCAGGGTTAGAGCACATGGAATTGGAAAGCATATATTGCATGGGTGGAAACTCGGTTTACATAGAAAATGAAGTTAAACCAATTCTTCTCTCGTTGGTCGACCGTGTCTAGTGTGTGTAGCACAGGGGCAATGATTTACCTCCAGTTATTTATAAACTATGTCAACGATTTGGTTTTGAGAACCAAATGTAACATTTTCAGATTTTTAAAATCATAAAACTAAGTGCGAAGGTATGTGGTGGTGAGAATGCCAAGAGGTTCAAAGGACTGAATGAATGGACAACTACATGGTACAATGCAGTAAAATGGGAAAATATACACCAGTCAATGAAAGCTGGGATGATGATGCAGCAGGTAATAAGGAAACCAAATGGGTTGGTATTCAATGCAAGAGGAATTGAATATAAGAATGTAAGTATACAATGCCTTGATGCGACCACACTTGGGGTTCTGTCACCTTATCTCCCAGTGTAGTTTGTGTGTGCGTGTGGTCTGTTAGCTGAGTAGAGGCTGACTAGGCTCAGTGTCTACACCTTAACGAAACCTAGAAACCTGTTACAGAGTTTGACAGGCTCGAAGCAGAGAGGATGTTTCCCCTGTTGAGGAGATTGTGGCCCAGGTTAGTCTCAAAGTAATGGGAATGATTCAGAATGAAGTGAGCAAACTTTTCTTCATTCCATAAGTGGTGAATCTTTGGAAATCTCTAACCTGGAGATTCTGCGATGGGTGAATATCTGAATATTGGGGAAATCCAAGGATTGGGAGACAGTGCAGGGAAAAATCATTCTGATCTTGTTGTGGGGCAGTGCATTTCTTGAGGGCCGAATGGCTGAATCCTGTGCCACTTTCTTATCAACAGATCCTTGGGAAGAGTAAACAAGTATCTCGCAGAACCTCGGAGCAAATAGGTTTGAACTAACACAAGACCGGTCAGTCTGCGACCTCTTCACTACCCAAACGTCCAGATTTTGGTGAGTATATCAAAAGAAAGCATTTTAACAATGACTTGATGCAAACAATAACTTTGGGTAAAATCTTAGTGCGAGATGCATACCTTGGCTGGTAGATACTCTAGGCTGAGAGCTGCCCTGAAACTACATGAAAACACTGGGTTAGTTGCCTTGTACAAGGCATCTGCCCTGGCACAAAGACAAATCCTCCCACCCCAAACACGTGTGCACATGCACAGCATAAACACACAAACACATCCCAAAGCACCTTGCACAAACATAATCAAATATGCATCTACCCATCACAGACATACATATGAACAGACACACACATCACAATATAAACACATACATACAAACACATTCACAATTACATTTTCTCTCTCTATTCCTCTCTCTCTTCCTCTTGCTCTCAGACGCACACACATTCACACTGAGATACATACATGCATTTGCAAGCACATACATGAGTATATCTTGTACCTTCGAAGTAATTAAACACATGCATGCACATGCTCATATATGTTTACAGAGATATGTACATAGACATGTTAATACTAAAAGCCAAACAGATGAAGGGCACGCAAATGTTAACATGCCTACCGTTGACTGCAAGATATTGGAATGCAACTCCTGGATGCTGTTAATATAATCGATCCCTTTCACCTGGAGTAAGTATTGGCAGCTGTCAAAACAGGGCAGGAAATACAAGTTACAGGAAGCAACCAAAATTTTATTAACAATGAATACTCCTTCCTGAATTATTTTCCCAAATGTAATATTAATACGCTGGATTTCAAATGGATTGCCATTGACAGTTGTAACTCTCTGTTAGGAAATGGACTAATTGTAGAGACCTCACCCAAAATCCCAAGGCGTTTTACGAGTATGTTAAATGTAAGAAGGTAACTGGGCAAATACCCCTCAGAATGTCACGTGTTTTAATCACGCCATCAAGTCCCCAGCAGTGTGTTTAGCTTCTGCTGATACAAACTCAGCCTGTCCTCCCTCTCCTCCCAGACAACCTGCCCGTTCTGGGTACTAGTCTTGGAATCTTTTCAGAGCCAAGCATTGCAATGAGGAGGAAGAGTTGGGTAAGCTGGAGAAATCCTCACCACATTTAACAATGGTACAGCGAGTAGAGGCACTGCCTCACAGCACCAGAGACCTGGGTGCAATCCCAACTCCAAGTGCTATCCGTGTGGTTTGCTGCTCTCCCGGTGATGCTGGGGGTTTCTCCACCTAATCGGGTTTCCTCCCACTCCCTAAAGATTGCTGGTCGTACAACTGTGTGCTGGAAATTATTCTCGGTGTTGGTGGGGACAGGAGAATGGACAATATACAATAGACAGGTGACAATGGGGAGGTGTTGGGAGGACCGATGAGAAATATTAGCAATAAGGAAATATAGGTGAGGCAATGAGACTAATGGATGGCTCGGAGAGCTGGTATCGACTCGATGGGTGAATGGCCTCCTTCTTCATCACAAGCAATTGTGCAAGTATTTGGTGCATTGGAACTGCAGGGCTGAAATGTGAGCACACAGATTCAAATACTCATCTAGATGTAGTCCCACAAGGATGCCCGCAGTTTGGTGCCACTCGAGACCTTCCAGACAGACACGTGCTCACACAGCTGACAGGCAGACACGCACTAAGCAAAGGCTGCCGGAGCCTACAGCCTGCCACACACAGACATAGAAAGTACCGAGGGAACCATTTTGCGTGCTCCATCCACGGGTCATCGCCTAGCTCCCAGTTTCGGAGTCC
Source organism: Rhinoraja longicauda (assembly GCF_053455715.1). Classification (NCBI taxonomy): domain Eukaryota; kingdom Metazoa; phylum Chordata; class Chondrichthyes; order Rajiformes; family Arhynchobatidae; genus Rhinoraja; species Rhinoraja longicauda. The sequence continues at coordinate 66,307,383 of NC_135958.1, read as the reverse complement.
TCCATCGCAATGGAAACACCTTACGTTGTCCTGGTGACCTGTCAGACAGAGAAGCCCAGCGGTAATATGCAGGGTGACACACTTCCTCACGCAGTCAGCAGAACCCAGAGCTGTGGAGTGTTGATCTGCCCACTGAACCACAACTGGAGCCCAATCATCTGGAAGCGCCAAGTTTAACCATTCCAGTACTTCCTTAGCTCTGGTTTAATTTACATTCTTCTTACAAAAATATAATTCACACTTTGTTATTAAATTTCATCTGTCATGTCCCTCCCTATTGCTTTAGCCATCTCTCCATTTCTCAGTATCCATGATTCCAGCACTCAGTATCCATATCCAGGTATCTGTAAAGGAACTTCAGATGCTGGTTTGAACCGAAGGTAGACACAAAATGCTGGAGTAACTCAGCTGGACAGGCAGCATCTCTGGATAGAAGGAATGTAGCCATTCTCAAAACCGGAAAATTACTCCAGCATTTTGAGTCTATCCAGGTATCTGTATCTTATTCCAGTAGCATATGTACCATCCATCTCTAAGTATCCAGGTGTCCTCTATCTTCTGGTATCCATCACTTGGTATCCTGGTATCCATATCCTGGTATCCATCTCCATATTCTGGTGTTCATCTCTCAGTATCCCATTAACTGTCTCTCCATATCTTTGTCTCCATATCCCGGTATCCATCTCTCCATATCCCGGTAAGATTCTCTCTTTATCAGTCTCTTCATATTCCAGTATCCAGCTCTCTGTATCCCTGTATCCATCTCTCAATATCCTGGTATCAATTTCTCTGCATCCCCATATCTGTCTCTCTCTGTCCATTTCTCCAATACTGTTCTCTGCTTTCCATACCATTGGCATCCTTCCTGTTATTGTGATCCAATCGCCTGTGATTTAATTATACTCGCACTCCATTCTTTGAGTTTGTAAAATTTCATTTGCAAAGTTCCATGTAAATTTATTGCAATGATTCTGCATCAGAGAGCCACTTGGCATTTGGAAATTTGAGACATTTGGAGTCTTTTATACGTTTTCTTCTTTTATTTAGATTTAGTTTGCAGATTTTCAGATTGCAACAACAATCATTCTGTCATTCCACATTCATCACTGTATTGTATTTACCAATGACGTATACTGTTTATCATAGACTTCATATGAACATGAATTTTCATTGTTTATGATAAAATATGACAATAAATTTAACTAATGTAATGTAATCTAATTAAAAACACCCTATATCCAATCTTTGCTCCAGTGATAACCTCTGAATTCTGGAATCATATTTTTAAAGATTTTGGGAGTCTTCCCAGAACTTCTTATCTCTTCCCTTAACATAGCAATGAAATCTATTTACAATATTCCCTGTGTACTCTCCATCAGTGGTTCTGAATGAATTTAACATTACTCTTCACTTTAATTCATCAAGGAATGGACCCTGGTCACATCATGAGCTCTCATTGGCTTTATCTTCCCAAATGTACCTGAGGCTATTGATCCATTAACTTGCTCACAATTTTTATTACTGAGGGCTATGTTGCTTTGTTAACCTCCATACCCTTGTTTTCCAATCCTCTATTCTTCTTGCATTCTGTTACTACTCTCATCCAAGTTCACCAAATGGCTACCAGAAGTTTCATGGCCTTACCTGTGTAGAAGAAGCCTGCCTGGGCCAGACGAGCCGGCTGAATAGTGGCTTGGCATGGCCAGTTCCTGAAGCTCCTCAGTCTCGCCTCTTCTGCCTCCATCTCTGAAACGACGGGCAGTGCCACCTCGTTGCCCAGCCACTGGAGGTGGCTGATGAGTTGCCCGTCCACCATATCGGCCTGGTACCACGATGCCCCAGCCCTGCTGAGGTATGGGTGGGGTGGTAGCTGGGAGTAATGCCCAGGTGTTCTGCCCTCCGCCTGGAACATCCTCAGTAACCTGTCTTCTGACCTCAGTGGGCAGGCCAGCGATTGCTGCCAGTGACGGCCACCATGGTCGGATGAAGGTTGGGTCCCGGGAGTGCTGAGATGTTGCAGATCCAGCGATGCCCCAGGAAACCTAGTTGTCTTCAAACTGCCTGGCTTGTTGTGGGTCACTGAGAAAGGATGGAAGTCATCTGTGTAGGACTCAGAAGGAACTACACTACACCTCAGGAGGCTGCCCCCCTCCTCCTCGCCTATTCCTTCCTCTTGACTGCCTCCCCCCTCACCGACCCCTTCCTGAACTCCTCTGATTTCCTCACCATCCGCATCCTGATTGCAACCGGCCTCCTCGCCATCCCTCTCCTCTTCACTATTGCCCTCCTGATCTCCCGCCTCCTTGTCGCCATCTCCCTCCCCATCAGCCCCATCCATGCAATTCCCCTCCTCCTGACAGTCCCCTGTCTCACCATCCCCCTTCTCATTGGCCCTGTCCTCACCCTGACCCCTCTCACCCTCCCCCTCCCCACCAGCCCTCTCCTCTCCGTTATGCTTCTCACCATCCTTCTCCTCCTGGCCGTCCCCCAACCCGCTAGTCCCCCCCTCTTGACAACCCTCCTCTTCGCCATTGCCCTCCCCACCATATACTTCCTTGCCATCTCCCACCTCCCCAGTGCTTTCACACACCACACGTTCACTCTTCCCTCTCACAGCCTCTCCCTGCCCTGGATTCTCCCTCACCTCCTCTCTCTCCATCTTTTCCCAGTTCTTGGAATCGTCTCTCTCTGATTCCAGCTTTTCGGTGACCGATTGTGGTTAAAGAAAAATCGCCATCTTCCAATGAAAGAACCTCCAAATCAGACAAGTTGCAATCTCCTGTGCCGCAGAGGAATCCTCTCACTCATGGCTTTGTGTACGTCATTATCTTCTCACTGGTGGGCTTAGTTCCACTGGGATAAGTTGTTGCTTTTTAACGATGTCATGTAGTGCAAAGCTAAAACAAGTTTGCAGAACTATAACTTGGTAAAATCTCTAAAACCAAATAGTTCACCTGACCAATGGTTAGTAGTGCTTCCCCCCTCAATTCCACCAGACAACGGATCCTTGCGATGCTGCAGTGGGGAACCAGATCCAGAGGGAATGGGGCCAGCCTGCAGTGTCCTGCTGGTCCGAGCAGACAATGTTAGGCTCAATGTGATCACAGCCAGCTGGGTCTGGAAATTTCCAGCGCTAGGTTTTGCTGAGCTGGCTCTCACTCACACAATCCAGCCTTAGCCTATTGTTTAGTTTAGTTTAGAGATACAGCACAGACAAAGGCCCTTCGGCCCACTGAGTCCATGCTGACTAGTTATCCCAGTGCACTAACACTCTCCTACACACACTAGGGACAATTTTTTCCAATTTTACCAAGCCAATTAACCTACAAACCTGTATGTCTTTGGAGTGTGGGAGGAAACTGGAGCTCCCAGAGAAAACCTACGCAAATCACGGGGAGAACGTACAAACTCCATACAGGCAGTAACCGTAGTCAGCATCAAACCCGAGACACTGGTGCTGTAAGGCAGCAACCATACCGCTGTGCCACCGTGCCGCCCCTCTATTGTGTATTGCTGTTAGTCAGTCTTTCACCGTGTTTGAAATATGCACCGATGAGCCAAAACATTATGACCACTGACAGGTGATGTGAAGAACATTGATTATCTTGCTACAATGGCACCTGTCAAGGGGTGGGATATATTAGGCAGCAAGTGAACAGTCAGTTCTTGAAGTTGATGTGTTGGATGCGGGAGAAATGGGTAGGAGTAAAGACCTGAGCGACTTTGACAAGGGCCAAATTGTTATGGCCAGATGAGTGGAATTGTGTCCCAATGCTTGAACTAATCTCAATCAAATTCATCGAGTTGCCATTAAGGATTTGCAAACTACTTTCATTCATCAAATGGAAATATTGCACCAAATCGCTCTATCCCAACTTGTGTCTTTTCAAATCTACTTGGAAGAACTCAAACTTCTTTGATGGAGGGATAAAAGAGAAAATATTACCGTTGGCAAAGCCTGTAGTTATTGTATGATGTCACTTCTCTCAGCTTGTGTTTGGAAGCTGTCTTATCTGCTGTGGTAGTCACAGAGTCATGGTCACGCAGCACAAAAGCAGACCCTTCAGCCCACCATGTTCATGCCATTCATCAAGTAACAATCTAAACAAAATCAATTTCCCAGCACCTGATCTATAGCCTACTATACTTGGCGATTCAGGTGCTCATCCAGATACTTTGTAAGTACTGTGAAAATACTCTCTTTACCATCTCCTCCGGCAGTGTGCTCCAGATTCCCTTTACACCTCTTCCCCCTCATTGTAAAGCTATATTCTCTGGTCTTAGTATTCAATTCAATTTTAAGCCACAATTATTTTCTGACTGAACACAAATTCAGTCATTTTCTGTCATTGCACTCATACTCAACCCTTTGCATTCAGTCATTGTCATTCATCGGATATTTTCTGGCATTTTCCATGATTTCAGTCATAGGCAGTAATTTTCAGACTGAAAATGTTTGAATGAAAATTACTGCAAATGACTGTCTACGAAGGGAAATGACAGATGACTAGAAACGTCTGAAAGAGAATGAAAATTACTGAAAGTGAATGAAAGTAATAGAAAATGGCTGCAAATGACTGTCTATGAAGGAAAATGGCCGAACGTGACAGAAAATGACTGGAAACAACAGGTATGACTGAAAATGACTGAAAGTGATTGAAAATGACTGGCTATCACTGAAAATAGACAAGGACTGAAGATGACTGGTGGGTATGCTGAAATTATCATATCATATCATATATATACAGCCGGAAACAGGCCGCAAATGACCATCAATGAAAAAACAAGACTCAATGTGACTGAAAATGAATGGTGTGACTGAAAATTATGGGTATGACTGAAACTGTTGGAAAATCATGGGGTGTAATTGATATTGACTCAGTATGAATGAAAATGATTGAGTTGACAGAAAATAACTTAAATAAATGAAAATGCCTGAAAATTGTCAAAGAAAACGACTGAGTATGATTGAAAATGGCAGGATATGGCTGCAAGATGACTGAGTGTGACTGAAAATGACTGTAAAAGACTAGGACTAAGACTACTGACAATGATTGGAAATGACTGAAAATAACGCGGTATGATTGAAAATATCTGAAAATGACAAAATGCCTGAGGATGACTGAAAATGACTGAAAATATCTGGGTATTATTGAAAATGAATGGGTTGAGTGAATAGGAATTAAAAGGTGAGGCTTAAGATGAGAGGAGAAAGATTCAGGGCACCTTTTTCACTAGTATAGTTCAAATCTGGAATGAGCTGCCAGAGGAACCTATTGAAGCAGATACAATTGTGACTTTTAAAAGTCATTTGGACCAATATAAGGATAGGAAGGGTTTAGACAGAAATGGGCCAAATGCACGAAAATGGGACCAGTCCAATATTACAACTTGGTCTGCATGGACAAGGTGGGCTGTAGGGTTGACTGAAAATGACTGGGTGTGATTGAAAATGTCTGAAAATGACTGGGTATGACTGAGAATGACTAATAATGATATAAAGTGGGTGAGAATGGCTGGGCATGACTGAACTTGGCAGAAAGTGTCTGGAAATGACTAGGTATGAATGACTGCAGTATGAATGACTGCAAAATGACTGAGTGTGACTAAATACGATGAAATATGACTGAAAATAACCGAAGATAACAATATGGCTGGTAATGACTAATAATGACTAGATATGGCTGAAACTGAATGGGAATGACTGGATGTGATTGAATATGACAGAATGTGACTGGGAAATTACTAATAATGACTGGGTATGACTGAAAATGAATGGGAAAGACTAGACATGACTGAATATGACAAAACATCACTGAAATAACTAATAATGAGTGGCTATGACTGAAAATTACTAATAATGACTGGGTATGTCTAAAAATGTATGGGAAAGATTAATAATGACTCGGTATGGCTGAAAATGACTGCAATATATTGGGTATGGCTGTAAATTATTGAAAATGGGTGTCACTGAAGATGTCTGTATGGCTGGAAGTGACTGAAGGTGACAGGAAGCGAATGAAAATAACTGGGATGGATAAGTGAAGATGTCAGAAAGTGACTGAAAATGACAGAATTTGACTGAGTGAAAACAGCTAAATGAAAATGACTGGGAATGACTTAGAATGATTGGATATGATAGAAGTTGACTGGGAATGACTGACAGTAGCTGGCTATGGCTGGGCATGATGGAAAAGGACTGGGTGCGACTGAAAATGACGGTTTAATAGAAAATGACTGGAAATGTCTGTAAATGATACCATGAATGAAAATAAGTGAAAGTGACTGGGTCTGATTGAAAATGTCTGACAATGACTGGTTATGCCAGAAAATGATTGAAAGTGATGAATGATGAAAAATGATTGACTGAAAATGACTGGTTATGACAGAAATTGTCTGGGTTAGACTGGGGTTCACTAAAAATGGCTGTGTATGAATGAAAATGACACAAGCTGACTGAAATAGACTGAAAATGACTGTGTCTGAATGAAAATGACTGAGAAGGAATGGGTTTAACTGGGCATGATTGAAAAATAACAGGAAATGCCAGAAAATGACTGACTGAAAATGGCTGCAAATGAATGGGGATGACTGAAATGAACTTAGAATAACTGAAAATGATTACATTTGATTGAAAGTGACAGAAAATGACCATATCACAGAAAATGATTAGGTATGACTGCAAATGACTAAATCAAGACTGAAAGGGGAGGTTATGACTGAAAATACTGAAAATAACTGGGTACAACCAAAAAATTATAGACAATGAATGGTTATAACTGGGGAAATTCTGAAAATGGTTGGAAATGACTGAGTATGATGAAAAATTACTGACTGAAAATGACTAGTTACGGCACAAAATAACTGAAAAACAACTGTATATCAATCAAAATGACTGAAAATGACGAAAGTGACTGAAAATAACTACAAATCACAGTAAATATTTATACTGAAAACTACTGAAAATGACTGAAATGTCAGAATATGACTGAAGATGTGTGAGATATCTCTTTAAATGACTAGTATGACTGGCAAGGTCTGAAAATGACTAATAATGGTTGGGTATGACTGAAAAAGACTGAAAATGGCCTGGCATGACTGAAAATGACTTGGTATGACTGAAATGGGATGTAACTGAAAATAACTGCATGTGACTGAAAATGAGTGAAAATCAATGAAAATGACTGAACTCTAAATGATGGGGTATGACTAGAAGTTACTGGGTATGAATGAAAATTACTGAAAATAAATTTATATTACTGAAAACGCCAGAAATTGACTGGGTATGAGCAGAAATGGCTGGTTATGAATGAGAATGATTAAAAATGACTGGTTAAGAATGAAAATGACAAAAAAAAATTGACAATGACTGAATGGTGGACAATGACTGAAAATGACAGAAAGTGAATCAACAACTAACAAAGACTGAAATTAACTGGAAATTACTGCACATGACTGAAAATAATGAAATTGACAAAAGGAAGATAGTGACTGAAAATCATTGAAAATGACTGGGTACATCTAGAGATAACTGACAATGACTGCATATGAATAGCAATGACTGAAAATGGCTAGGTATTATTGAAAATGTCTGAAAATGCAAAAAAAAAGACTGGGTATAAGTGTAAATGAGTGAAAATAACGATGTATTCTGACAATGACTGAGAATGCTCAGATATGACACACACTGTCCAAATATGACTTAGTATGACTGAAAGTGAATGAAAAATGAAGGGTTTGACTGCGAATGATTGGGCTTTGCTGAAAATGATTGTGTATGACTGGGTAGAATGAAAGTGGCTGAAATTGACTGTATTACTGAGAGTCACTGAATAAGACTAACCAATGACTGGATAAGACTAAAAATGGTTGGAAATGACTGTAAGTGACTGAAAATGTATGAAAGTGACTGGGGGATGACTGAAGCAAAAAACAAAGTGCTGGAATAACTCAGCGGGTCATCTGTGGATGGAATGGACAGACAAAGTTTTGGTTGAGAACCTTCAAACAGTTTGGAGTAGGGGAGAAAACTAGAAGAGGTGGGGTAGGGCACAGCCTGGCAAGTGATAGGTGCACACAGGAGAGAATTGGAAGGGGGTGGGGGGGGGAAAGGTGGTCGCGATTGTCAGATGGGTAGAGTAAGTGACAAATACTAGAGCTGAAAAGGAGACAACGGAGATAATTGAAAATGACAAAAAATGACTGAACATTTTCAGGTTTAAGTTTTAACATCGAATAAACTTGCCCAATGTATGCAGGGGTATTCATTATGTAGAATCACACTTTAATAACCAGTTATTTCAAAGCTATTTTTTCCTAAGTGGGAGTTGAAAAAAACTTATCTACTCTGGATTGGAAACACCAAATTAGATTCTTTACAACATGTGGGAGTCTTTTTCGTAAATTTTACAGTTACGTTTCTTAGTAAGGTTTCACAATGAAATAACATTTCCAATGAATTCAGTAGCATGAATTACACACAAAAGTGTTTTTCAACGTTATTTCAAAGTTATTTTTCGTTAGTAGTCATTCAATGAAATTCTGCAATGGAAGCACCGGATTAAATTGTTTGTGGCAAGTGAGTTGTTTTCTGATACAACTTGCACTGACGTTTCAGGTTATGGTTTTACAATGAAATAAACATTTCCAATGGACTCGGGAGCATGATTTACATAACATCAAGTGGTTTTCAACCAGTTGTTTCACAATTCATTTCAGTTAGGGGTGGTTGAATGCAAGACAGCTACACAGCATTGGAAAAAGCAAATTAGACTGGTTCCAAGTATATAATCAAATAAATGCCTCCATTAAATGCAAGAGCATGATTTACATAAAATAAAGTGTTTTACAAGCAGTTATTTCAAAGTTCTTCGTGGCAATTGAATGAAACAGCAATGACTGCAATGGAAACTTCAAATTAGGTTATTTGCTGCAAGTGGAAGTCTCTTCGATAAATCTTGCACAACGTTTCTGGGTAAAGTTTTACAATAAAATAAAGGATTCATTTGAATGGAACATAAATGAACCTAAAGTCCTTTATAATCAATTATTTCAAACTCCATTTTATGTAGTGGCAGTTGAATGAAACATTACTGTTCTGTACTGGAAACTTAAATTAGACTACTTGCTCCAAGTGGAAACTTTTTTGATACATCTTGTACTAACTTCAGATCAAGGGCTGCTAATCAAATGCACATCTCCAATGGATGCAGGAGCCTGAATTACATAAAATAACGTGCTTTGCAAACGGTTTTACAAAATTATTTTTTGTTGGTAGCAGTTAAATGAAACACAACCACTCTGCATTGGAAACACCAAAAAAGATTGTTGGTTGCTTGTAGGTGTCTTTTTCATACACTTTGTGCTAACCTTTCAAACACCTTGCACTAACTGAGGAGCATGACATACGTAAAATAAAATGGGTATGTGGAACATAGAACAGCAAAGTAAAGGAAGAGGCCCTTCAGCCCACGATGTCCATGCTGAACATTATGCCATACTAATCTCTGCCTGCCTGTGATCCACATCCCTGTATTCCTTGCATATCCATGTGCTTATCCAAAAGCCACTATTGTATTTTCCTCCACCAACACCCCTAACAGCGCGTTCTAAGCACCCACCAATCTCTGTGTAAAAAAACTTGCACTGTACATCTCTTTTATACTTTGCCTCTTGCACCCTCTTCTCCACATTACCACTCTGGGATAAAGGCTCTTATTGTCTGCCTTTTTAAATTACTTTTGCAATAGCTTCTCAGGGTAATTTGTAAATTTGTAAATTTGTAAAAAACCTTTATTGTCACTACACAAAGTACAGCGAAATTAAAGCAGTCCAGATGATGCAATCACACACAGCAGACAGTACAAAGGATAAACCTTTATCCATAACAAGCTAAACCTAATCTACTGAATTAAACAAACAATATAGACAATATTGTCTAATACAATATAGACAAAACAATTACAATACGGTCGAGGCAGTGTACAGTGCAATCAAGACAGCAAGTTATTGCACAGCAATGAGAGCTAACATATCGCAAGTGCCGTTTAAAAAAATAAATAAATAAAAGAAATAATGTGATTAAATATAAGGTGCGGTCGGTTGTAACATGTAATAAGTTTAGCAAATGTTAACAATATAAGTGCAGTAGAATGTAAACTTGTATTAAATTGAGGCTTATGTTTTCTGACAAGTAACTGACAGTGTTCCGATCAGTTATATACAATCACGAAGGATAATTCCGAAGGATATACAATCACATAAATGGTCCCAACAGATTTAGGAGCGTTAATTACACAAAGTAAAGTGGTTTATTAGGAAGTTTTTAGTTAATGGAAGTACATTGAAACTTAACTGCTCTGCATTGGAAACGCCAAATAAGACTATTTGCAGCAAGTTGATTACTTTTGAAACACTTTGTACTAACCAATCAGGTTGAGATTGTAAAATGATGTAAATGTTTACAATTGATATGAGAGTGTGAACTACGGAAAATAAAGTGATTTGCAACAAGTTATTTCAATGTGCTTTATAATTAACGGCAGTGGAATGAACCATGTTTACTTTGCAATGGAAACACCAATTAAGACTGCAACAAATATGTTTTTTTTTTTTAACACTTTGCAATAACATTTCATGTTACCTGTAGCATGCTCAACCAAATAAATCATTTCATTCGATTTAGGAGCATGAATTACATAACTACTTTGCAATGAAAACACCAAGTTAGACTGTCTGCAACAAGAAAGGTTCTTTTTGATACATTTTACCACAATCTCTTAGGGCAGTGGTGTCCAAACTTTTTTCAAAGAGGGTCAGATTTGATAATGTGAAAATACCCAAGGGCCAACGGCTTAGACAGTGGAGTTTAATAGCATTGCCTCCTTCTTCACTAACTTTGTTATAGATCAGTGTGGATAATCCACTTTGTTCACCAGCCATAGCAGGCGCGCCATCGGTAATAATCCCACTAACTTTACTCCATGGTAGTTTGATGTCATCAACAGCTGAACAAACAGAAGCAACTAAATCCGTTCCTATCGTTTGGCCTTTAAGGCTTTGAATGTCAAGCAGCTCTTCTTCTACGTTCATATAATCGTCAACTCCTCTCAAAAAAATCAGTAACTGAGCGATGTCAGATAAATCTGTGCTTTCATCACAGGCTAATGAAAAAAAATCTAAATTCATCCCCCCTGTCACCCAGTTGTCTCTTAATATCTGATGATATGTCTTCAATTCTCCGTGCCACAGTGTTGCGAGCCAAGCAAACATTAGCAAATTTTTGCTTCTTCTCGGGGCAAATGTTCTCCACCATTTGCATGACACAATCTTTAATAAACTCACCCTCCGTAAACGGTTTGCCATATTTAGCGATTAACGTGGCCACTTCGTAGCTTGCTTTGGTGATGTTTTCATTTAATAATAATAATAATAATAATGCATTTTATTTATATAACGCTTTTCATATACTCAAAGACGCTTTACAGAGATTTTGAGAACATAGGGAAATGAATAAATAGATAAATAAGTAAATAAATAAATGAACAGAGAAAGGAGACAGAAGGTGAGGTGACCTTCAGTGGTTGAAGGCAGTACTGAACAGGTGAGACTTCAGTGATGTTTTGAATGTGGTGAGTGTGGAGGAGTCTCTAACGGTTTGGGGTAGTGAGTTCCATAGGGTGGGAGCAGCGATGGAGAAAGCCCTGTCCCCCCAGGATCTGAGTTTGGTCCGGATGTGGGGGGATAGGAGATTGGCAGCGGCAGAGCGGAGGGTGCAGGTGGGAGTGTGCCTGTGGAGGAGGTCGGTCAGGTAGGATGGGGCCAGGTTATGGAGGGCTTTGTATGTTTTGAGGAGGATTTTGTACTGGATTCTCTGGGGGATGGGGAGCCAGTGGAGTTTATAAAGGACGGGGGTGATATGGTCATGGATCGAGGTGTGTGTGAGTAGACGGGCAGCGGAGTTTTGAATGTATTGAAGTTTATTGATGATTTTTGAGGGTGCGCCATAGAGGAGGCTGTTGCAGTAGTCCAGACGGGAGGTGATGAAGGCGTGGATGAGGGTTTCTGCAGCTGTGGGGGAGAGGGATGGACGGAGACGGGCAATGTTTTTGAGGTGGAAGAAGGCTGTCTTTGTGATGTGTTTGATGTGTTTGTCGAAGGAGAGGGTTTGATCAAGGATGATTCCAAGATTCCGGATGTGAGGTGAGGTGGATACTGGGAGACCATCAATGTTGAGGATGAAGTTTTGGGTGGATTTGGTGAGCGTTTTTGGACCAATGATGATGATTTCAGATTTGTTGCAATTGAGTTTGAGGAAGTTTGATTGAAGCCAAGATTTTATTTCAGTGATGCAGTTTGTCAGTGTAGAGTGTGTGGTGGGGGAGATTGACTTGGTGGAGATGAGGAGCTGGATATCATCGGCGAAGCAGTGGAAGTTGAGACCATGACGGCGGATTAATTGACCAAGGGGGAACAGGTAGAGGATGAAGAGGAGGGGGCCAAGGACTGAGCCTTGGGGGACACCTTGGGGGAGAGGAGCGGTGGGGGATTTACAGTTGTTAATGGAGATGAACTGGTGTCTGTCAGAGAGGTAAGATTTGAACCAGGATAGGGCTGTGCCGGTGATGTTAAGGGAGGTTTCAAGTCGGGTGAGGAGAATGGAGTGATTTATGGTGTCAAAGGCGGCGCTGAGGTCAAGTAGGATGAGGATGTTGAGGTTGCCAGCGTCGGAGGAGAGGAGAATGTCGTTTGTGATTTTGAGGAGCGCAGTTTCAGTACAGTGGTTTGAGCGGAATCCGGATTGGAAAGTTTCATACAGGTTATTGGTAGAGAGGTGGTATTTGAGTTGGGAAGCTACAGCACATTCCAAAACTTTGGACAGAAAGGGTAGGTTGGAGATTGGTCTGAAGTTGTTTGGGGTGTCAGGGTTTAGACCAGGTTTTTTCAGAATGGGGGTGACAGCAGCGATTTTGAGGGATGGCGGGACGATGCCAGTGGACAGGGAGGAGTTTATTGTTGCAGTGATAAGTGGAGAGAGAGCAGGAAGGCAGGCCTTGACAAAGCTGGAGGGGATGGGGTCCAGAGAGCAGGTGGCAGTTTTTATTCCTGTGAAGATGTCAGAGAGGTCGGTGGTGGAGATTGGGGAGAACTGAGGCAGGGGCTGACAGGATAAGGGGGGGCAGGTGGTTTGAGGGGGAGCAGGTGCATTGGTGGTTAAGGTGCTGTAGATGTTGTCTATTTTGCTTTGGAAGAATGAAAGGAAAGTGGTGCATTTGTCAACTGTGAATGATTGGGAGATGGTGTCCAGGGGGCTGAGGAGTTTGTTTATTGTTGAGAAGAGTCTTTTTGTGTTTCCGGAGCCAGAGTGAATTATTTGAGAGTAGTAGGTGGAGTGGGCACGGGAGAGGGCATCTTTATAGTGCTGTATGTGGTCTTTGTAGGCTTGGGAGTGAATTGTGAGACCTGTTTTGTTGCGGAGTCTTTCAAGTTGGCGGGCATGAGTTTTCATCACGCGGAGTTCAGGGGTAAACCAGGGAGCAGAGTGGGTGAAGGAAACTGTTTTGGTTTTTATAGGTGCAAGCTGGTCGAGGCAGGAGGAGAGAGTGCGGTTGTAGTAGTCAGTGAGGTCAGAGGGGCTGTGGAGGTCAACGAAGGGAGAGGTGGACATTATTTCAGAGAGGGAGGATGAGAGCGAGGTAGGTGAAACAGAGTTCAGCTTGCGGAAGTTAATTTTGCGTTTTTGCTTTGGAGCTGGGGTGGGAATGTTGACAGACATGGTGATGGCTAAGTGATCAGAGAGGGTGGGGTCGGAGCCAGAGAGGTGATGTAGATTTAGTCCAGTGGAGCAGACAAGGTCCAGAATGTGTCCACGGTTATGGGTGGGAAAATTGACGTGTTGAGTGAGGTTAAAGCAGTTGAGTATTTCAGTGAAGTCAGCGGTTATTGTGGAGTCAGTGGAGTCCATATGGATGTTGAAATCACCGAGGAGGAGGAGGATTGAGGGGGAGAGAGAACAGAACTGGGTCAGAAAGTCAGAGAAGTCAGAAAGGAATGATGGGTGTGGTTTGGGAGGGCGGTAGACAACTGCCATGACTAATTTTGTGTGGCCAGAGAGTTTGAAAGCCAGGTGTTCAAATGAAGGAGCAGATGAGATGGAGATGAGGCTGATCTTGAAGTCCTGTCGGTGAATTACGGCAATCCCACCACCTCGGCCTTCCGAGCGTGGTTTATTGATGTAGGAGTATCCATTGGGTGTTGTGAGGTTGAGTGAGAGGTAATCCAGAGGTTGTTGCCAGGTTTCTGTCAGAAAGAGGAAGTCCAGTTTATTTTCCAGGATGAAGTCATTCAGAATGAGGCTTTTATTGTTGAGGGACCGGATGTTGAGCAGAGTGAGCTTCATGTTGCTTTGTATGGTGTGGATGGACACGGGTGATTTAGCCAAGGGCCCTCGAGAAGAACCGCTGTTGTGAGGCCAAGGCAGCATGGAGTAGATTTACTTTTTCAGCACGATCGCTTCCTGTTAGCCTGTCGTATGCATTCGCATGTTTTGTTTCGTAGTGCCTCTTTACATTGAATTCCTTAAATACGGCAACAGTCTCTTGACAAATTAGGCAAACACAATTGTTTCGGTTTTCAGTGAAAAAATACTGCAATTTCCATCTTTCCTGGAAGCGGCGGCCCTCAGTACAAACTTTCCCCTTTTTATTTACAGTAGCCATGGCAGAAATTGGCGGCAAGGGGTCACAGCATGGTTCACACTGCCAGACAGAGTTACAGAGTGGTGCTGCCACCATGATGTGAAAAGAGGAATTTCATTTTGAGCCTGTATGATTTATTCATTCTGTTAGACAGTGCTGGCGGGCCATAAATAATAAATTTTAAGACGGAAGCTGCGGGCCGTATAACATCTGACCTCGGGCCGCGATTGACCCCCAGGCCGGACTTTGGACATTCTGTCTTAGGGTAAGACAAGCAAATGAACTTGAGTGTCACGTTTAGAGTGTCAGTGTAAAAAAACGGGTGTCAGGTTTTACAATCAAATAAACCTTTCAAATGGATCCAAGTATTACATTAAATAAAGTGTTTTATATCATTATTTCAAAATTCGGTTTAGTTTATGGTAGGTGAATGAACAATGCTCTGCATGGGAAAACAACAAACGACCTTGTTTGTAGTAAGTAGGATTCATTTTGATACATTTTCCAATAAATTCCCTCTGTAAGGTTTTACTATCAAATAAACCTTTCCAATAAATTCATCAGTTCTTTTTGGTTAATGGCAGCTGAATGAAAGACATAACTACACTGTACTGGAAACAACTGATCAGGCCACATTTCAGATTCATTTTGATACAGTTTGCAATAAATTCTCAAAATATGATTTTACAATCAAATAAATGCTTCCAATGCATTCTGCAGCATGGGTCACATAAAGTAAAACGATTCACAACATGTTAGACAATAGACAATAGGTGCAGGAGTAGGCCATTCAGCCCTTCGAGCCAGCACCGCCATTCAATGCGATCATGGCTGATCACTCTCAATCAGTACCCCGTTCCTGCCTTCTCCCCATACCCCCTCACTCCGCTATCCTTAAGAGCTCTATCCAGCTCTCTCTTGAAAGCATCCAACGAACTGGCCTCCACTGCCTTCTGAGACAGAGAATTCCACACCTTCACCACTCTCTGACTGAAAAAGTTCTTCCTCATCTCCGTTCTAAATGGCCTACCCCTTATTCTTAAACTGTGGCCCCTTGTTCTGTTGCTTCAAAAGTCTTTTCAGTTAATTGAAGGAAACACGTACAGAATGGTGAAAGGCTTGGATAGAGTGGATGTGGAGAGGATGTTTCCACTAGTGGGAGAGTCTAGGGCTAGAGGACATTCTTTTAGGAGAAGATGACTTATCAAGAATAAAGGAGGAGATTTTTGCTTAGAGTCGGAGGATGTTTGCAGTAGATTCAGGAGTACAAATTACTTAAAACAAAGTGTACAATTGTTTTATTCAGTTCTTTTAAGTTAATGCCATTTAACTGAAACATAACTACGCTGCATTGGAAATACAAATTTAGATGTTTGCAGCCAGCAGGACTTTTTTAATGGACTTGGCAATAATATTTCAGGGTAAAGTTTTCCAGTCAAATAAATATCTACAATGTGTTCGGGAGCATCAATTACATGAAATAAAGTGGTTTACAACAGGTTCTTTCAATGTTCTTTCCAGCTAATGGCTTTACTTTAGTACATTATTACTCTGCCTTGGAAACAGCAAATTAAGCAGTAGCAATTAGGAATCCTTTTGATACAATTTAATAACCTCTCTGGGTCTGTCTTTACAATTAAATAAACTTTTCCAATGCTTTCAGAAGCCTTAATTACACAGGATGAAACAGTCTACAAGAAACGATTTCAAAGTTCCCTTTAGTTAATGCAATAGAATGAAACAAACCTACATTGGGAACACTAAATTAGAATACAGCAAGTCACATGCTTTTTGATTTGCTTTGCAATAATTTTTCAGGGTAAAGGTTTACAATCTAATAAACATTTGCAATGGATCTAGGAACAAGAATTACATAACGTAAAGTGCTTAACATAAAGTAATTGGAATGTTCTTTTGAATTAACGATAGTTGAAGAATAAAACATAATTGCTTTGCACTGGAAATTAGACAGTTGGAAGCCTGTAGGATTATTTTTGATACAAAAGATAGACACAGAGTGCTGTAGTAACAACGGGTCAGGCAGCATCTCTGGAGAAAAAGGATAGGTGATTTCTGAGGTCGGGACCCTTCTTCAGAATGGACCTGAAACGTCACCTAGCCATTTTCCCCAGATATGCTGCTTGACCCACTGAGTTACTCCAGCGTTTTTTGTCCATCTTTGATATAAACATGCATCTGCTGTTCCTTTTAATTATAATATTTTTGATACAGTTTGGAATAATTGTTCAGGGTGAAGTTCTATAATCATATGATAATTTCCAATGTATTTAGGAGCACAAACTATGTAAAACAAAATGGTTTAGAATAGTTTATTTCAAAGTTCTTTTTAGTAAATGACAGTTGAATGAAAAACAGCTGTTTTGCACTGGAAATGCCAAATTAGACTGCTGCAACTTGGATTATTTTTTATAGACAATAGACAATAGACAATAGGTGCAGGAGTAGGCCATTCGGCCCTTTGAGCCAGCACCGCCATTCAATGTGATCATGGCTGATCATTCTCAATCAGTACCCCGTTCCTGCTTTCTCCCCATACCCCCTGACTCTGCTATCCTTAAGAGCTCTATCTAGCTCTCTCTTGAATGTATTCAGAGAATTGGGCTCCACTGCCCTCTGCGGCAGAGAATTCCACAGATTCACAACTCTCTGACTGAAAAAGTTTTTCCTCACCTCTGTTCTAAATGGCCTACCCCTTATTCTTAAACTGTGTCCCCTGGTTCTGGACTCACCCAACATTTGGAACATATTTCCTGCCTCTAACGTGTCCAACCCCTTAATAATCTTATACGTTTCGATAAGATCCCCTCTCATCCTTCTAAATTCCAGTGTATACAAGCCTAGTCGCTCCTATACTCCTATAACATCTCAGGGTAATGGTTTACAATAAAATAAACATTTCCAATGAATTCTGAAGCATGGATTATATGAAATAAAATAGTAACTACTTTACAATTTTTAATTAATGGTAGTGTAATGGAACATAACTGCTCTACACTAGAAAGACCAAAGTAGACTGTTTACAGCAAGTAGGATGCATTTTGATAAACTGCAATAACTTTTCAGCATTCAGTTAACAATCCAATAAATGTTTTCTATGGACCTGGCAGCATGTTACATAAAATAAAGTGGTTTACAACAGGATATTTCAAAGTTCTTTTTAATTAATAGCAATTGAAAGAAACGTAACAATTCAACACTGGAGGCACCAAATTAGAAACTTTGCAACAATTTTTCAAAGTAAAATGATAAGGTTTTACAATCACATAAACATTTCCAGTGAATTCACAAAGCTGGTTTACATTTAAAAAGTGGTTTACACCAAGTTATGTCAATGTCTTTTTTGTTAATGGCAGTTGATAAAACATAAGTACGCCGCATTGTTGATTCACCTGCATTGACATCTCAGGGGAATGTTATACAATCAAATAAATGTTTCCAGTGGATTCAGGATCATAGAACATAGGACGGTGCAACACAAGAACATGCCCTTCGGTCTACAATGTCTGTGCTGAAAAATGATGCCAAGACCAAGCCTTATCTCAGAGAGTCATAGAGTGATACAGGGTGGAAACAGGCCCTTCGGCCGAACTTGCCCACACCGGCCAACATGTCCCAGCTACACTAGATCCACCTGCCTGCATTTGGTCCATATCCGTTCAAACCTGTCCTATCCATGTACCTGTCTAATTATTTCTTAAATGTTGGGATAGTCCCAGCCTCAACTACCTCGTCTGGCAGCTTGTTCCATATACTCACCACCCTTTGTGTGAAAAAGTTACACCTCAGATTCCTATTAAATCTTTTCCTCTTCACCTTGAACTTATGTCCTCTAGTCCTTGATTCACCTACTCTGGGCAAGAGACTGTGCATCTACCCAGTCTATTCCTCTCATGATCTTACACACCTCTATAAGATCACTCCTCATCCTCCTGCGCTCCAAGGAATAGAGTCCCAGCCTACTAAACCTCTCCCTATATCTCAGACCCTCTAGTCCAGGCCACATCGGCTGCCTACATATAATCCAGATCCGTGCCTTCCCTACATATCCAAGTGCTTATCTAAAAGTCTCCTAAATGACACTAGGGAAAGGCCTCCTACACTCCCAGAAGCGCATCCCAGGCATTTGCCATCCTTTGTGTAAAATACTTCCTTTGCACATCTCCTTTAAACCTTGCATGTGTTTTATTTTTATTTTTGACCAAGTTTACCACCTCTTTGGTTCCCTTATGGAACCCAAGGTTCCCTTATGTTGCCACCCTTATCCCTCCTCCTTGCATAAACTAACGTGATCTCAACAGGTTACGGCCACGTTCTATTTGGTTAATGGCAGATGAATAGAAACATAAACACTCTGCATTAGAAACAGCACATTAGACCGCAGCAAGTAGGATTCTTATTGATACAGTTTCAATAACTTCTCAGGAAATGTAAACAATCAAATAAACCTTTGCAATGGATTCAGGAGCTTTAATTGCACAAGATAAAGAGGTTTACACCTGGTTATATCGAAGTGATTATTTAGTTGATGGCAGTGGAATGCATCATTGCCATTGGAAACACCGGCCCTATTGCAGAAGCGCCACATCGCGGGGCTGGAAACTGGAAGTGTCCTGAGCTAATTCTGCTACCACCATCATCTATTGCACCAAGTGATGGCTCCCACTGATTGTCGCCGGAAGTTTGCGTCCTTTTCAGGACGGACGATGACAGCGATGTCAACATTTGAAATGTGGATGATGGATACGAAAGAAGAAGACTTGGAAACACCAAAATGAGACTATTTGCAGCAAGAAGGATTATTCTCCATACATTTTGCAATAACATTTCAGGGTAAAGCATTACAATCACATAACCATTTCTGATAGATTGGCCAGCCTGGATTACACGAGGTAAACTGGTTTCCAACAGGTTAATACAAAGTCCTCTTTAATCAATGGCAGTTGAACGAAATATATCTACTCCGCATTAAAAACTCTAAATTAGACTGTTTGCAACAAGTAGGATTCTTGTTGGCACAATTTGCAAGAACATCTTAGGGTAAGGTTTTACAATCAAATAATTATTTACAGTGGATTGGGGAGCATGAATTACATAAAATTAAGTTCTTCACAACAAAATATTTCAAAGTACTTTTTAAAATTAATGATAATTAAATTAAGCATAACTACTCTGCACTGAAAATACTGAATTAACTGTTTGCTGCAGGTTGGATTCATTTTGACACACTTTGGTACAACTTTTCAGCATGAAGACCAACAATCAAATACATGTCTGCAATGGATTCAGAAGCATGAATTACTTAAAATGAAGTGGTTTGCAACATTAACCTTCTTAACACCACGATGTATCGAGAAAGCAAGCAATCTTAAAACAGTTCTTTAGCCCGATGGCAGTGCATGGTGTCTGATGGAATGATGCATAATGCCTGTTATCCTAGGTTTGTGGAAGATAAGATGCTCTCACTAATTGCATGCTCAAATCAACAGGAGCAGCTTCATCACTTGAGCATGTTTGGCAGCAACTAATTAGTGCAGAAGACGAAGAGCTAGGCATGTTACCATCTATTAAGCTGTGAGTGCGAACAATAGAATTACATAATAAATTATACTCTATTGAAAATAAATATTTTAAACCTTTGTTTAAAATCAATAGCAAAAACAACTTCAAAAGTAAGGGGACATTGTAATAATTCGAGCCTCCAATTTGTGAAATGCTTTTGATCTTTATCAGTCATTGTAGTTTCTTTAATAAGCCACTCACAATCGAGCTCCTGTTCTCTAAATTAATCTCCATTCATCAAGCAGAATAGAACAATAACACCCACTCTTTCTCAGTACGGATTTCAAATAACTTAATTGCTCTGTCTCGCAATTTACCATTTTCACTTTCTCTATGCGTTGCGATGCATATTAAGCAGTTGCTGGCAGTCTACAAAAGCCAACATTGCTTTCAGACATCTTTCAGATGAGGTATTAATCTGTCTACCTGAAATAAAAGAACCTGTGATATTTTTGTGCAGTGAAGCAGGGAATTTTCGATTTGTCCTGGATATCTTTCTTCCCTTAAATGGAAATTGTCTGTTTTTTATGTGTAGGACCTTCTCCTAGCTAACAACGGTCTATTCTACATTTTCCTTGAACTTCATCTCTTTTGATCTCTTGCATTTCCTTATCTCTGTAACTCCCTCTCCCCTGACGCTCAGTCTGAAGAAGGGTCTCGACCCGAAATGCCACCCATTCCTTCTATCCAGAGATGCTGCCTGTCCCGCTGAGTTACTCCAGCATTTTGTGTCTATCATATTGTCTGTCTTTTACTTTGCTTGACTCTGCCAGGTTATGTGCGGGAGTAACTCAGCTGGTCAGGTCTGAAGAAGGGTCTCAATCCGAAACATCACCTATCCATGTTCTCCAGGGATGCTCCTGACCTGCTGAGTTACTCCTGCATTTTGGGTCCTTTTGTGAATTAACCAGCATCTACAACATCAACTTCACTGGCTTTGAGGCCCGTATAAAATGAATCTTTTCATTCCTTCACTAACCAATGATATTTCTCACTGTTGATAGCAACAACGATCAATTTTTAAAAGTGGGACAAAAGTTGTATCCATGTCTGTTGCTAATATCTCTGCCACCCTCGGTGTAATTTCGTTCGGTACCTTGGTACCGAATGACAAATAAAGCTCTGTTGACTCTGTTGTCTGTTCCACCCCCTCAAACTGGAATTCTGGAAATGTCACTGTCTCCCGTTGTTTAAGCCAATTACTAACATATGCTGGTGAATCCGGGTTGAGGAAGATAAATCCTCCAATGTTGGCCATTCCCAACTAGGGCAAGGAGCTGACTCTAATCAGAGCTCCTTTCACCAATGGAAATACCCGATTCAACCACACTCTGAAGGTCTGTGTCCTGAAACGTTACCTCAGTTTCTGTCTCAGTGGGATCTGTCTAACCTGCTGGCTGGTTCCAACATCTTCTGTCTTAGTTCCGGTGGACCAATATTGGGACTGTTTTATTTTTGTATCAATTAAGATTTTGGACAGGTACATGAATAGGATGGATTGACAGGAGATGGGCAACATACAAGCAAATGGTACTAGTTCAGGTAGGCACCTTGATCTGTAGGGGCGAGTTGGGCTGGAGGACCTGTTTCCATGTGAGATACCTCTTTGGCTCTAAGATTAATCTTGCTTTGCTGTAGCAGCGTTTGAATGCCTATTGTCTCACTGTTAATTAATCAGGCAACAACAGGAGCTCCAATGTAATGAAGGGGTTTTGTTTCAGAATAAGCTATATGCTGTTTTTCTATCAAGCACCACAGTGAAAAACAATATTAATCAACTTTACACAGCAGCCAATAACACCAACTTAGAACTTGAAGTATAATTCAACAGCAACATTCTCGTATCAGTCCACTCTAAGGACTATTTAGTTTTCCCCTCCAATACTAGATGTCAAATAAAAAGAGTATCTGATCAATATTCAACAACAATGAAGAGTTATAGTTTAGTAGCAAAATTATCTGTCTTGGAGTAGAGAGCTATGATTCAAATCCCTTAAATTGCAAGGACTTTTGCTCCATTGTGATAGACTGAGGTGACAAAACTGCTTTTTAATCCAGTGATATTATAAGGAACAGGCAGATTAACAACAAAGACCCAACTTTCAAAGTGAAATATGATTAGAACTTTGTCGAGCAGCCTTGCAGGGCTGGTGAAATACAAATTAATTAAGTCCGTAAACTGAGATGAGGCAGAAAATTAGTGGACGAAATGGAGAAGGTGGTGATGATTTCAATAGAACTGAGAAGATAATGCATCAGAACTTTTAATAAATATGGACACAAGGGAAAGACGATGGGATCTGGAGGAAAACACAAACTGCTGGAGGAACTCAGCAGGACAGGCAACATCTGTCGGGGGAAAGGGACAGATGGCGTTCCAGGTCGAGACCCCGTATCAGGACTGAGATTGCGACGGGGAGACAGTGAGTGCAAAGATATGTGGGAGGAAGCTGGTAAGCCATGGGCGGATCCAAGTGAAGAGGGAGTGATGGGCAGATGGTAACTTTAGTTTGGTCTTCAGAAGCCACAAGAGACACCCATTACTTCCGTAGATCATGGGAAGCCCTTTCCTGTAGCTGGCAGAAGCAGTCATTACTGCGCTTGGGCCACTGAGGTATACAATTCTCTTCCTCTCAGGCTCAGTTGCATGATAGTACTTTCTACTGTTCTGCAGAATGGAGGCTTGCTGGTCATTTGAAGGACTCAGCCTTTGAATCTAGATGGCGCTGTAGCCAGGCGACTGTCTGCTGCTGGTCCCAGAAGAGGATCTGCAATCATACATTACAATCACTCCACTCATTTAAATATTTATCTTAACAGCAGCATTTCTTACGCCAAATATGGTCCTCTTAGCCTACTTTATCTTGAACTAAATGTTATGCCCTTTATCCTGTACCGGCACTCTGTGGACAGCTTGAGGGGGAGAGGGGGAGAGGGGGAGAGGGGGAGAGAGGGAGAGAGGGAGAGAGGGAGAGAGAGAGAGAGAGAGAGAGAGAGGTTGTGTTTCTCTCTGCTCCGGCAGCTGAGAAGATTTGAAGCAATCTTTTAAGGTTTTTGTCAAAGGAAGAGGGACAGAGGCAGTGGGAGTTCGAAGTTTGACTGAATATTGGACTTCGGAAACTTTCCTTTGTTGAAGGATTTCTCCATTTAGTGAGGAATTCCAGCGCTTTTCTGTAGTGCTGTGGCTGGAGGATTACCAATCATACCTGGAGACCGGGAATTGGAAAGTTTTGTGTCGTTTCTAGCACCGTAACCCAGCTTCCATACCGTTTTGCCCAGACCCCAGGCCCTCGGGCTCAACGAAGAGAAGGTACTTTTCGAATCTGGCAGTTTCCGGGGGGCTCGAAAGGCCTCAGAAAGCCCCCAAAATCTGCTCTCGGCAGTGAGGATAAGCGTGGGCGTGTTCCCTTGCTCGACTGGAGAGAACTACTTCTGCTGCTCTTTAGACTGAGACTGACTCTGAGATCGTTCTTCAGTGAAGACTGCTGTTGTCTCTGGTGTTGTTCTGTACCCCTGTCAGGATGGCGGTGGCTCGGGCTCGGACTCGGGCTCGGAGCTACGCAGCTGTGGCTTCGGCTGTGGCTTCGGAGTCACTCGAGGAGGAGCCCTATTTCGACTTGGGGGGGTTCGAGTACGGGATCACGGTCCAAACCGGGGACCGGTGGTCCAAGGAGGCAATAGCGGAGAGTCTGTTTGATCTTTTCCAGAAGGACGAGATTGCCTCTGCTGAGGTTGAAGGGGGGTAAATGTCAGTTCATCCTAAAGGAACAGCTGGATGTGGCCCTAGCTTTGGAGAAGGGGCTTATAGTGGGGCGACCTTTGTACAGGTGGAACCATGGGTGTCCGCCGTGAAACTGGTTCTCCTGCGCAACGTTCCCACTTTCATCCAGGATGCGCTCCTTCGCCCACACCTGCCAAAGATTGGGGAAGTGCGGTCCAGGCTGACTAGGCTTAAGTGGTCCTGGCGCAACAGCACCCGTCTCAGAAGGAGCTATAATTTTAAGAGGCGGGTGTTCATGGAAGTAGGAATGGGGATGGGCGTGGAGGGAAGCTTCGTCGTCGAGGATGAGGGGCTCCACTACCGCGTGTATTGGAGTTGGGGGCAAGCACGGTGTCATGCGCGCAAAGTGGTCGGGCACTTCTGCAGGGATTGTCCCAATGGCCGGGCTGCTGCGAGATATCCCAACGCTGCAGCCCAGGAAAGCACTGCTGGCCCATCCGGGGCTGCCAGTTCCGCCTTAGTGACCCGGGGTGATAGTGCGGGCCCACCCGGGGTTTCCGGTTTTGCCTCGGTGACCCGGGGTGATACTGCGGGCCCATCCGGGGCTGGTAGTTGTGCCTCGGTGACCTGGGGTGACACTGCTGGCCCATTCGGGGCTGCCAGTTCCACCTTGGCGGCCCAGGGCAACACTGCCCCCCGGCCCCCACGTCCTGTACCTGCGGCGGAGCTTGACGGCGAGGGGGAGGGATGGCAGACGCAGAGGGGGAGGAAGGCCAAGAGGAAGAAGAAACATCTTAAAGTGAGTCACCCGCAAGCGGATGGGCCCAGGCCCACACCTGAGCCCACCCAAAGGGTGCCTGTTGGGCCCGGAGAGGTCCAGGGGCACCTGGCAGGGCTCAGCAAAGAGCTGAGGAGGTTTGGATGGGGGCGGGGGAGTTCCAGTTGGGATCTGCGGTGGCCGAACAAAGGAATGAAAGAGAGGAAGCTGGTAGTGTGGAGGTGGAGGACTCCTCCTTTATGGAGGTCACCGTACCAACGCACATCAGTGGGATAAAGAGAAGGCGTGGTCCTCTTGAGGAAGAGCACGGCCCTGGGCCTAAAGTCAGGTGGCTGCCTACCTCGAGACCCTCCACCCCTGTCCAGGCTGGTGGTCCAGGACTAGTGTCCTCTGGGCCGGAGGTTGTCCCTTCGTCCCAGGGGCCTTCTGAGGGTGTTATCTCACCGGATGTTGGGGTTGGCTGCCTTGGGAATGTGTCCCCTGGGATGGAGGATGAGCAGAGACAACCCGAAGGGGGAGTCTCGGTTGTTGGGGTGGTTTCCCAGCCTGTGCTCCTCATTAGAGCTACGAGAGTGGCTGAGGGGTGCACTGCCCCACCGGCTGAGGACACCGGCTCCTTCAGTGGGCCACAGTGAGGTTGCTCCCCTGGTGGTGGAGGCCCCACCGCCTCCTTCAGTGAGCCACAGTGAGGTTACTGCCCTGGTGGTGGGGGCTCCGGAATCACCGGCTCCTTCAGTGGGCCACAGTGATGTTACTCCCCTGGTGGTGGAGGCTGGAGATTCTCTGGGTGTTGCTGGGGGAGTGGGTTCCCTGGGTGCGGAGGGGGACGGGGCTGTTGCAGGTCGTGTCCCTCAATCGGATTCCGGGGGTGACTGCGGATTCCGGGTCCTGGGGACGCCCTGTTTTTGTTCTTCCCTAGGCCTAGTTGTAGGGGGCGGGGAGAGTGTACAGGAGCCTGGCCATTCATTGGCCGGTTCATCGCTGTCAGAGGCGTCAGGACTCTCCCTCCACACTGATCCCGGGGGTGGGATCATGCCGGAGGGGGGTGGGGGGGGGGGGGGGGAGGGTGATGTAGCCAGCTTACACAGTGAGGAGAGCGAGCTGGCAGCCAGCGGCAGTCTTCCCAACTCGGACCATGACCTTGAGTGCAGTGGGGGGGGGGGGGGGGGAAGATGTTGCTTCAGGTGTCAGTGGGTTGGCAGAATGCCCGGATTCCAGTGCTGTGTCTCGAGCGGCCAGTATCTGGGAGATTCGAGAGTTTTTGAAGGAACATCAGCGCAGTAGGAGCAAAGTCCGGAGAGCTGCCGAAAACGGTGGCCAGACCTGCGGGGAGCTATCCGGACACTTAGTGCTATCCTTCACAGTAAGGCCCATCCTGAGAAACGTCAATTCAGGGAAATTTTGAAGCTCCTTCACCGTCTACAATGCCACTTACTTCAGAGTAATCTGCAAACGTACTCATCATGTCTTGTACATTTTCAACCAAATCATTGATGTAGATGACAAAAAACAATGGGCCCAGCACTGTTTCCAGATCCCAGGTCTTCAGTTCAAAAAACTACCTTCCACCACCATGCTGTTTCCTACCATGAAGTCAGTTCTGCTTCCAGTTTGCTAGCTCTCCATGGAACCTATATGATATAACCTTTCAGAGCAGCCTACATTGCAGAACCGTATTCAAGACATGCAGCCCTGCCTTTGTCAGCCTAAATCCTTTTGACTGGGGTAGTTTTTATTTAAAGGCAACCCAAGCACAAAGTTGCTGCGGTTAGGGAAGTGTGACCTGTGCAGCCACCAGAAACCATGCCTCAGATTGGCCACTCGCAGATTATCCCCGAGGATGGTCATTAGTGTAAGAAAATAACTGCAGATGCTGGTACAAATCGAAGGTATTTATTCACAAAGTGCTGGAGCAACTCAGCAGGTCAGGCAGCATCTCGGGAGAGAAGGAATGGGTGACGTTTCGGGTCGAGACCCTTCTTCAGACTGATGTTGGGGGGGCGGGACAAAGGAAGGATATAGGTGGAGACAGGAAGATAGAGGGAGATCTGGGAAGGAGGGGAAGAGAGGGACAGAGGAACTATCTAAAGTTGGTTTTTTTTCTTTTTTCGAGGTAGGTGGAAATAAGTTCGGTGGGACATGAGCAGGCAGAGACAATGGGTCTGCCGGGACAGTTCTGTTTATGGATTTTGGGTAGGAGGTAGAATCGGGCCCTGCGGGGCTGGGGAACTATGAGTTTGGAGGCATTGGGGGGTAGATCGCCGGAGATGGTGAGGTCCGTGATGGTGCTGATGATGATGGTCTGGTGTTTGTCGGTGGGGTCATGGTCCAGGGATAGGTAGGAAGAGGTGTCTGAGAGTTGTCGTCTGTCCTCGGTCCGGTAGAGGTCAGCACGCCAGACTACCACAGCACCTCCCTTGTCAGCGGGTTTGATGATAAAGTCCGGGTTGTTGCGGAGTGAGTGGAGGGCTGCACGTTCAGGAGGGGAGAGGTTAGAGTTAGTCAGGGGAGTGGAGAATTGGAGGCGGTTAATGTCACGCCGGCAGTTGGAGATAAAAAGTTCTAGTGAGGTTTTATTTATTTATTTTTTAAAAATGAAAAAATCCGAGGTAGGTGGAAATAAGTTCGGCAGGCAGAGACAATGGGTCTGCCGGGACAGTTCTGTTTATGGATTTTGGGTAGGAGGCAGATGGTCATTAGTGCTCAGCTCATAGGATGAAGAGATGTAGAGAAAGGGAAATGAATCCTCGTGTCAGCTGTTTCATTAAGATTACAGTAATCCTTCAATGCCACACAAAGTAATTTTACCGAAGATAAGGCGTTTTCTGTCTATGTTCCCTACAGTCCCTGGCCATTGTAAATGTGAGTTGGCTGGGGAAGACAACAGCTTTGCATGAGGCAAAAAAATTGGGTTCAACACTCAATGCAGAGAGGAGAACATAACCCTAGGCTAGAACGTAGACTATAGTACAGTACGGGAACAACCTTCCAGCCCACAAAGTCTATGCTGAACATGATGCCAAGTCAAATTAGTGTCGTCTGCCTGCATGTGAATCATATCCCCCTATTCCTTGTATATCCATGTCTCTATCTAAAAGCATTTTAAATGCCATGAACATATCTGGTTCCAAGGCTGACACATCATGCAACTCTGAGTAAGTCTCACAGCATCAGTGATCTTGTGTCTTTGATCAGGGTACAAATGATCCATCTGTAACATTTTGGATCATACCTCCAGATTTATCCCGATTTTCCTGTCCAATTTTTATTCTCAACCAATATTATTCAAAAATAAAATCAGGTAATTATTGATATTTGTGGGAGTTTGATGCGAATCAAAGGTTGCCTGTTCGCTACATTAAATTGGTCACCCGCTTTCAAAATCATTTAATTAGCTGTATAATGATTTGGCACATCAGCGGTTGTGAAAATACAGCAGAAATTCAAGTATTTCTCGATTCTGGTTCTCAGTGAAGACTACATAATTTCTCAACGTGTGACCAGGAAACTGCTCCAATAGTAATGATCTAAACCCAACAGCACAAAATCCTTGCTGAGTTCAATAATAAACGTCTTGCCTTTGATGTTATGCATTCAATCTACAAGAACTGTGAAGATCAATCTTATAATCAGGAGGAACACAGCTGTAGTGAAATAACAGCATCAGAAATTAAGGATGTCAATTATCCAAAATCAATTGTACCTTTTTAGATTGAATTGGTTTAACTCAATATTATTACACTGCATATTACATATTTTCAACAGAAAACAATATTTATACCTCACCATCTGATGGAGGAACTCAATATCTGTGGAGGGACAGAATTTCAGGCCAGGACTCTTCCAATGGGCGGCACGGTGGCGCAGCGGTAGAGTTGCTGCCTTACAGCGAATGCAGCGCCGGAGACTCAGGTTCGATCCTGACTACGGGCGCCGTCTGTACGGAGTTTGTACGTTCTCCCCGTGACCTGCGTGGGTTTTCTCCGAGATCTTCGGTTTCCTCCCACACTCCAAAGATGTACAGGTATGTAGGTTAATTGACTGGGTAAATGTAAAAATTGTCCCTAGTGTGTGTAGGATAGTGTTAATGTGCGGGGATCGCTGGGCGGCGCGGACTCGGTGGGCCGAAGGGCCTGTTTCCGTGCTGTATCTCTAAATCTAAAAATCTAAAATCGACTTCATTCCCCACCACTGCTCGACCCAATGAGTTCCTCCAGTGGATAGTTTGTCACTCCAGATTCCAGCACCTGCAGTCTCTTGGGTCTCCAATACAGAGAGAGCATTTCCATGAGTCAAATACTCATTCATATCTTTCTGTTTTTTAAAATATATAAAGTATTAACTTGTTCAGAGGAAGAGAATAATCTTTATTCAAAGTCTTAATAGATAAGTCCCTGCCATGCTGGTTCATGATATTGGGGATTACAATGCACGACCTCTCTGAGGAAAACAACAGTTAAATGAAATGATGGCCCATCTCCATCAGTCCTGTCAACTGTTCCTGACACAAAAATCATCTCCATCATGGTTAGAAATAAATGTGATAATAGGAGCAAGTCATTATATTTTTATTTGGACCTTTATATATTATCTAATTGACTGATCAATCGGCCTCACCAATCTATAAAGAACAAGAGTGATTGCAGTGTAATGGGTATTGATTTCACAATTAATGATCCATTAGCTCTCTGTTCAAACCTTTTTGGAAAGGACAATTTCTAAAGACTGTTTCAGTGCTCATTAGGATAAGAACGGACATGTAACTATTTCCCAATTTTCATCCACAGTGTAGGATTCATAGTGCAGATATGGAGGGGCACAGCAATGCCCCTTCTCCGGCAGTGTCCTCCAGCCCCGCTAATAACACTGCTTGTTTAATAAATGTGTGACTGATTACCCCCGAGTTTGGTCGCTCTTTCTGAAGATGCTGAGAAGTTTGGGCGAAGCTTATGTGGAGATGAGGAACGCAGAGCCAGATCTATCTTATTTGTTTGTTTCTGGCTCTGCGTTCCTCATCTCCACACTTATGCAGCAGTGAGTTTCTGTCCAGCGCTGTGACAAAAAGGTCATTCTTCATCAGTAGGCTTTGGCTGCAACCTAAAGGCTCATCCAACACTTGTCCAGTTACCACACACATGCATTCCTCAGTCACGGGAGTGAAAATCAACTGTAGCATCGCCCAAACTGCACTGAACAATGATCAGCCCCAACACCATCCACATCTGAAGTTACAAAGTGCTGGAGTAACTCAGCGGGTCAGGCAACTCTGGAGAACATGGATTGATGGCATCTCGAGTCAGGACCCCACCTGAAACGTCACCTATCCATGTTCTCAAGAGAGCACATGAGTGAGCAATGTCCAGACGCAAGTGAAGGACTACTTAGGCCATTTTAATTTGTCATTTAAGCAAGTCCCAGCACTGCCCAGTTCCTCTTCAAAGATTCCAGAGTTACGTCCTCCAAGTGTTGCCTGGTGTACCGTACATGTTGGAAAACATCCCCATGGCAGTGCCATGGTCTATTTGTTCTATTGCAAAATGCAATAGAAAGGATGTGATAGAATTGGAGAGGGTGCGATGACATTCATCAGAATGTTGCCTTGGATGGAACGTCTTTGTTGTCAAGAGGCACTGAGAGTGCTCGGTCTGTTTTCCGCGAAGCAGAGGAAGTTACCAGGAAACATGATTGAGGCATATAAAATTATGAGGGGTAGAGATAGGGCAAACTCTGGGAATATATTCTTCATTTAGGTGAAAGTAGAATACATGGATTTAAAGTAAGGGGTAAGAGATTTAAAATGTACCTTCATCACCCAGAGAGTGACGCGTACCAAGAATACACTGCCCGAGGGAGTAATGGAAGCAGAGTCTCTGATAGGATTTAAGAATTCTCTAGGTAGGCCCTGAATCACAAGGCACAAAAGGGTTGTGGGTTGGAGGATGGGATTAATAATGGATGAGTGTCCACTGTCAGCATGGACATGGTGGACGGAATGCTTCCATGTTGTGTATTCCTATGGTTCAATGGATTAATGTAGGATTAATGTAAATGGATAGTTATGGTTAATGTAGACTCGAGGGAACAAAGGGCCTGTTTCCTTGCGTTATCTCTCTTTATTATTCTCTATGACTCTTGAGTCTACCATCATTTCAAATTTAGATATTTCCTCAACTTCCATGGAGTATGTGTGCCAGCCATTATTTCCCCCCTGTGTGCAATACCATGCATTTGTTTGAGTTTTATTTCAAGTCAAGTCAATTTTATTTGTATAGCACATTTAAAAACAACCCACGTTGACCAAAGTGCTGTACATCTGATTAGGTACTAAGGAAAAAATGAAACATACAGTAGCACACAAACATAACAGCACATACAAAACAGTGCACAGCACCTCCTCAATGGGCCTCAAACGCTAGCAGCTGCAGTTGCTCAAGAGTATGGCTGAACAAATATAAAGTGGGGAGGAATGAGTTTGTCCACTTGAGTCAAAGAAAGTTTGATCAGAGTAATTTCTAAAGGGCATGAATTCAGGAACCCATGAGCCTTGGAGAATCAAAGCTTTTTATTTCAAGAGGCACGCCAGGATTATAACAGAGGAGAAGTTTTGCTGCTTGTCCAAATCTCTGGTTAGAGATCATTTCGACACTACATTCAATTCGACACACTGCTTCTCGGGAAGGGCGTGCTGACCTTGGCGAGAGTTCACTGGGATGGCACCGGGGTTGACAATGTTACAAAAACATGTTGTGAGAGCTTTAAATGATGATGATAGGTTGCATTGACAAGGTTTAGATTCCCCCTGAATATAGATTGAAGGATTTGATGGAATCAATAAAGGGAAACTGTTGCCTTTGTGGTGAGAGGCCAGAGCAAAGGAGGGAAGTATGGAGCTAAAGTATTTATGGGTGAAACTAGGATGTGATTCTTCACAAGAGGAGAATGAGACTTAAAAGTTTCTCTCTCAAAAAGACAGGAAGGCAATTTTAACATTTGAAAGCTGAGATTGAGGTGGAGATTATCACAAAGGCAAGGCAGTTAAAAGGAATAGCAGTCTCAAAGCATTGATTGCCCTACACCTGTTTCTATAGTACAATGTTTCCTCATGTGCTCCTGTGCACTACCAACATAGTTTTTTTAACCTGAGCTCTTTCAGCCTTCTTGAGTTGTACTGCAGTGCTGGTGTGAAATGTGTGGTGATCATGGTAAGTTGTACAGCGTCCAGCAGATGGCAGCATTGATGCATATCGTGGCTCAAACTAACTGCAACATTGTGAATTTGGACCAAAAAGAACTTTAAAAAAAATAAATAAAATTGTTTCACTTCTATTTGCAGGAAACCACATAAGATAAGAGACTCTGCTAGAAATAATTAGGAAGATACTGATTTATTGATGCGAAGCTATAAAAGTAAGATAAAATTCAGGGAAGAATGTTTTCCATTTGACACGATGTATAATCAGACTGTTCTTTGATCAATCCATAAACCATTGAACTTCCTCTAACAATGGAGGAGATGCCACATTTTCCTGTCCAGAGCCCAACGCAGCCCTTCCATTTGAAACACTAGTTCACTTGTACGCCTTCTAATTCTGTTCACGATAACGTTTCCTCTCCAATGACGTGGACCTAACCCAGAAAGGGAGTTTGCTTCACAATGCACATCTGTACATTATCTAGCAAGCATGATCTCAATCTTCCACCACTTGCCAATTGAATTATTTCTCCAAGTCCGACACTGATCTCTACCCTGGGCCTCCTGCACCTGATTACCAAGTTTCAGTGGGAGCTTGCCTAACCCGACCACATACTCACCACCTCTCCCTCAGTGGCTTCAACAATCCTAGATCAGAACCATCGTTCTTCCCATCTTTTCAAAAGCAGTCATTTTGATTTTCGTTTCAATAGACAATAGACAATAGGTGCAGGAGTAGGCCATTCAGCCCTTTGAGCCAGCACCGCCATTCAATGCGATCATGGCTGATCACTCTCAATCAGTACCCCATTCCTGCCTTCTCCCCATACCCCCTCACTCCGCTATCCTTAAGAGCTCTATCCAGCTCTCTCTTGAAAGCATCCAACGAACTGGCCTCCACTGCCTTCTGAGGCAGAGAATTCCACACCTTCACCACTCTCTGACTGAAAAAGTTCTTCCTCATCTCCGTTCTAAATGGCCTACCCCTTATTCTTAAACTGTGGCCCCTTGTTCTGGACTCCCCCAACATTGGGAACATGTTTTCTGCCTCTAATGTGTCCAATCCCCTAATTATCTTATATGTTTCAATAAGATACCCCCTTTCATTTTCATTCCACTAACCCATCCTTTGCACCTTCACTTTTATTTTTTCATTTTGTTGGAAATTGTCTATTGCTGGCAAAACCAACATTTAGAGCTTCTTACAGCAGCTTATGGTCAAACATACTAGGGAAAAGGCGATTCTGGGTTTGGTGTTGTGCAATGAACTGGATTTGAGTAGGGGGCTTTAGGTGAAGGAACCCCTCAGGGATATTGACCAAAATATGATAAAATTCAAGTGGTGGTGTTCCCATGTCCATGCTGCCCTTCTCCTTCTTGACAGCAGAGGTCACGTGTGTATGAAGTGTTATTGGAGTAGCCCTGGCAAGTAAATGGCATGCATTTTGTCGATGGTGCACTCTTTGTCCCACTCTGGCTTTGCAACCTCAAATCTGTTACATAGAGCTCTTAAAGATAGCGGAGTCAAGGGATATGGGGAGAAGGCAGGAACGGGGTACTGATTGTGGATGATCAGCCATGATCACAGTGAATAGCGGTGCTGGCTCAAAGGGCCGAATGGCCTACTCCTGCACCTATTGTCTATTGTCTAAATTGCCTATTGTCTATTATGTGTAAGGAAGGCTGGCTGATATGACATGAAGTTCACGCAACATCACATCTGCAATCTATGTCTTCCCAAATGCAATTTAAATTCCATTCAGTTTAGGCAATTATGGTTTTCTACTTCTATGCCAATTCTTAAAGTAGCATTGCTTCCCTAACGCACATGTTGGCAATTATAGAAACCGTGTACTGCAAGGTATGGGTATATGTTCAATTCTTAATCTGCTACAGAGTCCATCTTGGAGTGGACGGACTGATATGCATGAGGCACGAGGAGCTCAGACAAGGTGTGCAGAGTTTATTCACATGCTTTTTTTCCGAGTGTCCCTTTGCACACTAACATACACATGACACATGATTGATGTCAGCAGACGTATTCACATATATCCTTCATCTTAGGCAGTCTCACTGGGTTGAGGTTGACTTGCTTCAGCCCTGGATTTGCAAGCTCCGACGTGACTGATGTGGAGCCGCAGCTTCCTCCACCGCTGGGTTGGGTGGTTTGGGTTGGGTGGTTTGTGAGGTTGCACCGTCCTTCTGCCGTTTGCATAAGTTAATGTAACAGCAGAATTCACTGCTGTTTGGGGCTTGTGACCCCACGTTGTCAGATATCAGTGGAGGGAGATATTTGCTTTGTGGCTGCATGTTACTTCTTCACTTGTTGACAAGTGTGAACTGCTTTTAGGACATCAGTCAGCTTCCACATCCATGATTGCTCCCCCTTACCTGAACCAAAATTAGGCAACTTAGGTATTTGAAGACTGCCCCTCATAACAACATGCATGTACAAATTATCACGACAACTGTGATTGTTTCCCCCCCAAATTCATGTGGTTCATAGAACGTGGCACAAACTGAGAGGTTGTGGTACCTGTTTGTTTTCATGATTATATTCGAGGGTTTAAAAAATGTCCATACTGTTACATAGCAATGCAAATTGTAGAAGCAGAATGTAAAAGCATGAGATGAAAATTGACCACTCTAAATCAAGGATAATCTACTTTATACATGAAGAGTTGGTTATGGCATCAGAATAGAAAAAAATGCCTCATTCTGTTGAAAATCTTTCATCAAATAGAAAGTCAGTAGCATGGTGGATACAGTGTGTGGATACAATGAGTTGGATACAGTGTGGTGGATACAGTGAGTTGGTTACAGTAAGTTGGATACAGTGAGTTGGATACTATGTGGTGGATACAATGTGGTGGATACCGTATGATGGATACTTTGTGATGGATACAATATGGTGGATACCATGGGTTAGATACAGTGTGGTGGATACAGTGAGTTGGATAAAGTGTGGATACAGTGTGGTTGATACAGTGAGTTGAATACATTGTAGTGGATACAGTGTGGTGGATACAGTGTGGTGGATACAGTGAGTTAGATACAATGTGGCAGATACAATATGGTGCATACAGTGCATTCAATACTGCGGTTGATACAGTGTAGAAGATACAGTGTGGTGGATACAGTGTGGTGGATACAGTGAGTTGAATACAATGTAGTGGATATAGTGAGTTAGATACAGTGTGGTGGATAGAGGGTGGTGTGTTACAACTCCGACAGGCCATGTCAGAATATACACAGTGGAGAATTAAATAGGAACATTGGCATTGTGGGGACAACATGGATCAGATCCATCTGGTAAATTTTCTTGCAATGTGGAAGTTGTTGGATTGAAGGATAATGGAGTTAGTGACTCACAATAGCAACTAATCTCCCTCACTCTGTCTCCAAACTACCTCAAAATGCCCCCTGGAGAATCCCAGTGAAGAAGAGCACCAAGAGCCATTGGTGTAGAGTTGTGGATCTTCCCAGATGTGCACACTAACCAATCCCTCTGCATCGATCCTATATGTCCATCAGCAGGCCAATTACAGACAACAAAACCTTTTCAGCCTGCAGAAGGGTCCTGACCTGAAAGGCCATCTGTCCATTTCCCTCCCCAGAGGCTGTCTGAACCGCTGGGTTCCTGCAGCAGTTTGTTTTCTTTACTCAAGGTTCCAGTATCTGCATCTCTGGTGTCACAATTGAATTGAGTTGATTGCCGCCCTATAGGTCTCATACGCCAGCAAAGTGATGGTATTGTTGACAGCATTTAACCAAATGTGGAATGCAGAAGCCCTGGTAAAATTGAAATCAGTGGGTATCAAGGGGAAAGTCCTCTCCGGCTAAAGTCATAACTTACACAGAAGATGGTTGTGGTTGTTGGAAATCATTCAATTCATCCCCATAAGGTCAGTGGAGGAGCTCATCAGGATAGTGCCTCCAGCTTTTAACTGCTTCATTAATGACCTCCGCTTGTGATAAAGTGGGGATGTCAACACGCAACTCCTCTTGCAGTGCATCAGAGTATGAGGCAATCCACATCTGCATGCATCAACACCTGGATAACATTCATGCACTGGCAAATGTGGTGTCACATCACAGAAGTGTTGGGCAATCATCATCTTAAATAAGAACACATGATTTAGGAGCAGGAATCTACCACTTAATCCCACTCCATTATTCAGTTTGGACTGATTGTAATGTGTAGGCAAAAAATGCAGAAGCTGGTTTAAAACGAAGGTAGACACAAAATGCTGGAGTAACTCAGCGGGACAGGCAGCATCTCTGGAGAGAAGGAATGGGTGACATTTCGGGTCGAGACCGTTCATTAGACTGTTGTCAGGGGAGGGGGGCGGGACAAAGATAGAATTTAGTTGGAGACAGTAAGACTAGTGGGAGAAATGGGAAGGGGGAGGGGATGGAGAGAGAAAGCAAGGGCTATCTGAAGTTAGAGAAGTCAATGTTCATATCGCTGGGGTGTAAATTACCCAAGCGAAATATGAGGTGCTGTTCCTCCAACATACGCTGAGCCTCACTCACTCTGACAATGGAGGAGGCCCAGGCCAGAAAGGTCAGATTGGGAATGGGAGGGGGAGTTGAAGTGCTGAGCCACCGGGACTGATCGTAACCCGTGCTCCACATTACAGTTTACCTGCAGTAAACCTCCACTCATTGTTTATCATGAATTTATCCAGCCCTGCCATAATATTCAGACCCTGCTTCCACCACCTCGAACTTTTCTCTATCCCTTTCCTGTGCCCCCTACCACCCATATCTCCCACTATCCTGCCCCTCATTCCCACTTTTTCCACCCCAACTTTCCCCTTCCACCTACATCCCTCCCTCTGGCTTTACACTTCATCCCTCTTCTCTCCTTATCTGACACTTGTTTGCCTCTTTTTCTTCTCCAGCCTTTGTCATCTGCCAGCTGAAGCCCACTCACCTGTATCCCACCTATGACTTGCCAGACTTTGTCCCGCCCCCCCCCTCCCCCGACCTTTTTCCAGGCTTCTCCCCTTGACTACAATCAGCCTGAAGAAAGATCCTGACCCCAAAACATTGCCTGTTTATTCCCTCCATGGATGCTGGCTGACCTGCTGGATTACTCAACATTCTAGAATCTGTATAAGAAGACACAGAGCACTGGAGTATGTCAGTGAATCAGGCAAGCAGCATCTCATGAGAATATGGGAAGGTGACCTTTCATGTTGGGAGAATCAGCAATTCTTTCTGTTTCCACCATGGGTCTTGCATGGGTGATCAGATTTTTAAACAATGATTCAATTGTCTCCCTCATGAGGAACTGTCTTCTCCATGTCTACCCTGGAAAGACTCCTTAAGTCCTTACTTGTTTCAATCCAGTCCACTCTCATTCTTCTGAAACTCCAGCAAACTCAAGCCTTGGCTGTCCAACCTTGCCTTAAATAACAATGCTCCCATCTCAGGTCCAAGTCCAGTGAACCTTCTCTCGACTAGTTTCAAAGCATTAACATCCTTTCCTAAATAAGGAGACCAATACAGGATCCAGTACTCAGGATGTGGTCTCACAAGTGCCCGATATAACTAAAGCATACCTCACCACAATTTTCCCAGCAATAAGCAATAAGACTGAAATAAAAGCAGGAAATGCTGGAAATATTCACAGATCACACCACACACGTGGGATGGAAGGGAAACAGACTTGACGTTTCAGGTCAAAGTCCCCTCGTCAGATTAAGAGGAGTTAAAATTGTGTGAGATCAGAGGAAAAAGCTTACGGGAGTTGTTGCCAAAGAGAGTCGTAATTCTGAGGTTTGGGAACATTTCCAATTTCAACAAAGAATGACCAAGGAAACGATAAGGAAAAAAAAATTAAAATATGGGAATAATCCAATGAGGAATGAAAACAGACTGTAAAAGCTTTTATGGATAGATAAAATGGGATAGACTAACAAAAGTTAAATATAGGTTTCTTACAGACTGAAGCAGGAGGAATTTTATTTCGGAGTCACGTGAGTGACTACGTGAAGACCCCGTCCAGCACGCATGCGCGACATTAGCGTTCACGCAGTGCACCCGCGACGAACGGGAGTTCAAGGTGCTCCCGCTACAATTTAAAAAGTCGGGCCGACAGGTAAGTTTACCGTCGCCGTGAGTACTTTCTCTGTGCTCTGTGGGTTGCTTTAGGTCCCAAGATGAGCAAGACCAGAGGAAAGAAATTTGCAGCTCGCCCCCGTTCGTTTTCCGTTGAGGAACGTTCTTTGGAGGGGGGGCAAGAGGCGGCAGCAACTACCGAGCCGAGCCCAGCACCGCTAGTGCAGCCTGAGCAGCGAGCTGGAGGTACCTGCAGCCAGAACCGGGCGGTAGTATCCGACGATTCGGATGAAGATGCCACACCGCTAAAGAGCGGCACTGGCAGCCGCCTAAGCCGAATGGAACGGCTTATGGAGCAAATGCTCCAGCGAGATCTGCTGAGAGAGCAGCAGCAGACTCGCCAAGGGAGCCCAGGTACTCCCGCAGTGCCCTTTATGGCACTGGCCATTGCCTCACCTTCTTATGAAGGCAGCATTGGCGACCAGGTCTGGGCTGGTCAAGAAGAGGGGTTATTGGCTGAAGATGTCCGGAGTACGCAGAGTGTACAGGATCAGGAAGAGCTGCTGGGTGTGGTCAACCGCTACGTGGTCATTCCACGAGGGGGTCGGCCTTTAGAGCCGAAACTTGCAGCCAGCATTGACCACCTGTCCTCAAAACCCCTACAAGAACAGGTGCTCAATGAGGCTCTTGAGCTATATACAGCCCCAGAAAATTGTACATCATTAAATGTACCAGCTGTAAACAGCCAAATTTGGGGACATCTGGGGCAGAATATCAGGAACATGGAGTTGAAGCTCCAGAAAACCCTGAAACTCCTGACTGCAGGGATAACATCATATGCTCGGTCCATTGATGGTGTGGACATCTCCACAAATCAGCAAGACACATTAGCTCTGCTGTGCACCACTCAATACCAAATCAATATGTTACGGAAGGAAATCATCAAGCCTGCCCTCAACCCTAAGTTTGCGGGACTCTGCAAAACACCGGGTTCAGAACCTCCAATTCTGCTTTTCGGAAAGGATCTTCCAAAAAAGGTGAAAGACCTAGAGGAAGAATCCAAGACCTTTGGTCTCGTGAGGGCAGGTTTGGGACCGAGCAGACCCAACAAACCCAGGCGGCAGTACCTCACGGCGTCCACCAGTCATAGACCATATGCGACTGGTGAAAGCTCGGGGTCCGCAATCATTCCCCGTAAGCCTTTTTTAGGCCAGGGCCCAGAGCGGACCCCATGGAAAATGCGCCACCCCCAACAACATCAACGGCAACAGCAGCCCTCTACAGCCCAGCAGACACCTCATCGTCCAGCGAAGAGGCAGAAGAAAAATTAACACCAGTAACCATGCAGGTAGGTGGGTCTGGTACCTCTCGACATATGAGCAGTAGGGACTCTATACTATCAGGGGGGAGATTGCACTTGTTTTTGGATGCATGGGAAACCATCACTAATGACAAATACATACTAAGCTGCATTCATGGCTATAAAATTGACTTTGTTCATGAAAACATCCCGCCCGTTCAGCACATACCCCAAAGGGTATTCACCCTCTCAGTCAAAGAGACACAAGAGGGTCAAGCTGAACTTGTGAGGCTACTAGCAAAAGGTGTCATTGAAAGAACAAAACATGAACCTTTGGAATTTGTGTCTAATATTTTCACTAAAACTAAAAAAGATGGTGGATGTCGCATCATCATTGACTTAACTACGTTAAACGAGTCAGTTAAGTACACTCATTTTAAGATGGAAACTTTTGAAACCGCCAGACTTTTGATTTCTACAGGGTACTTTCTAGCAGGCATTGATTTAAAAGATGCTTACTACTCAGTACCCATACACAAGGAACACCGTAAATACTTAAAATTTATCTGGATGAAACAGCTATGGCAATTTAAAGCCTTACCAAATGGACTAACCTCCGCTCCAAGGTTGTTCACTAAAATCTTAAAACCCGCCTTGGCATTATTAAGAAAACAAAAGCATATAGTCATGGCGTACTTAGACGACATTTTAATAGTAGGGAAAACCTTGGAGACAGCTATTTTGGCAGTAGCAGCCACCAAACGTTTGTTTGAAACTTTGGGGTTTGCCATACATCCAGATAAATCCAATTTTACACCGTCCACTACCATGGACTATCTTGGATTTACGATTGATACTATTCGCATGGTTGTAACTCTGCCAAAGGGGAAAGCATCACAATTGGCACTATCATGCCACGAACTAATGCATAAACGTCAGCCAACCATACGGCACGTAGCTAGAGTTATTGGTAAAATGGTAGCAGCTTTCCCAGCTACACAATTTGGACCTTTGCACTACCAAAATTTACAAAGAGCAAAAGTGCACGCACTAAAGCAAAACTCAGGTCACTTTGACCGAGCTATGTATTTAACTGCTGAATCCATTACAGAGTTACAATGGTGGACAAGGAACGTTAGGCTCAGCTCCAGTCCCATAATAATCACCAACCCAGTATTAACCATTCAAACGGATGCCAGTGCTTTGGGCTGGGGAGCAACTAACATGCAATCCAGCACAGGGGGCAGATGGACTAATTCTGAATCATCTTGCCTACAGACACGGGGTATCAACTATTTAGAAATGTTGGGTGCGTTTTATGGTTTAAAAGCATATTCATCTAATACGCATCATGCACATGTCCGGTTGCAATTAGATAATACCACGGTGGTGGCTTA
This sequence comes from Rhinoraja longicauda, assembly GCF_053455715.1. Classification (NCBI taxonomy): domain Eukaryota; kingdom Metazoa; phylum Chordata; class Chondrichthyes; order Rajiformes; family Arhynchobatidae; genus Rhinoraja; species Rhinoraja longicauda. The sequence continues at coordinate 66,266,650 of NC_135958.1, read as the reverse complement.
TATCAACCACATGGGTGGTATAAAGTCAATATCATGTGACAAATTGGTCAACCTAATCTGGCAATGGTGTGTCGAAAGACATACTTGGTTATCAGCAACTTACCTACCAGGTAAGCAAAATACAGTGGCAGACACCAGGTCACGCAAATTTAACGATAACACCGAATGGATGTTAAATCCCAAAATATTTGCCGAAATTACAAAGCAATATGGCACACCAGATATCGATCTATTTGCATCCAGGCTGAATCACCAGGTACCAACGTATGTCGCTTGGGAACCAGACCCTGAGGCAGCAGCAGTTGATGCATTCACGCTGTATTGGGGGAAAATGTTCTTTTATGCTTTTCCTCCCTTCTGCCTCATCAGTCGGGTGTTACGCAAGATTCAATTGGATTCCGCTTCAGGAATCTTGATAACACCCGACTGGCCTACACAGCCATGGTTCCCAGTGGCCCTCGACATGGCTGTCGAAACACCGTTGGAATTCCCCAGCAGTCCGGAATTATTAATCCACCCAGTGTCAGGCATTAGTCACCCGTGCCATGACAGAGTCAATCTCCTGGCTTGCAGATTCTAAAAAGACCTCTACTGGGCTTGGGACTGTCTGAGGACGCCATCAACATGATGACCGCATCCCACCGGGAGTCCACCAGGAGACAATACCTGACCAACATAAGAAAATGGGAACGGTATTGCTCCAAAACAGGAACTACCTACACTACAGCAACACCCACCAGTGTTGTAGAGTTCCTGGTTGGATTACATCGGGAAGGACTCAGCTACAGCGCCATAAATACAGCCAGGAGTGCGTTGTCAGCTTATTTGGTTCCAGCAGCAGGACAACTGACTTTGGGGTCCCATCCACTAGTAATCAAAGTCATGAGGGGCATTTTTAACACTAACCCCCCCAGACCAAGGTACACTCAGATCTGGGATGTCAGCATTGTGCTGACACACCTTAGGGGATGGCCACCGCCCAGGGTACTCACGCTGGAACAACTTACACTAAAATCAGTCATGCTCATGGCACTAGTGTCAGCTCAAAGGGTACAATCCCTCCACCTTCTGAGGCTGGACAGCATGACAGAGTCATTGGAGTGTTTCACATTCCACATTCAGGGACTGGTCAAACAAACTAGACCAGGTACCACGCCTCCAGTCATGGAGTTCTGGGCATATTCATCTGACCCACGGCTATGTGTCAAGACCCATCTCGCCAATTACATAGACACAACACACAACTTAAGAGGGAGAGAAAAAGCCTTATGGATAAGCCACAAGAAGCCTCATGGTCAGGTGACGAGCCAAACCATTTCAAGGTGGCTCAAGCAGGTGCTTAAGTCCGCGGGAGTCAATACCAATGTTTACAAATCTCACTCCACCAGGGCTGCATCTACGTCGGCGGCTAGTCGAATGGACGTGCCTATGGACCATATTCTGGCCAGAGCAGGATGGACCTCGGAAAGAACTTTCCAAAGGTTTTATAATAAACCGCTGACGCAACCTGCTACATTTGCAGACAAAATTTTAGAGTCTGCAGATAATATTTAATTTGAGCCCTGGGGAGCTCTCTGTTTTTTGTTGTCATGAATAAACCTTTTTGTTCACAAACAGGCTCTTTATTGCGATAACATACTTCCTCCCTCTAAGTTCTTCAGACAGTGAGTGAAGCATGAGCTGGTACACGGTTCGGAATCACAGAGCTTTGAAGTCTTCACGTAGTCACTCACGTGACTCCGAAATAAAATAGTAAGATTAAACGAGAACTTACCAGTTTGAAGTTTGATCTGTATTTTATGAGGAGTTACGATGAGGGATTACGTGCCCTCCGCTCCCACCCTCTATTATACAGATCAACTGGTAATTAAGTTCTTATTTCTTCTTTACTATCTTTATTTCAATCGTTGTGTTTTTTCTGTGAATCCACACCGCTGCTTTGAAGAATGTCGCGCATGCGTGCTGGACGGGGTCTTCACGTAATCCCTCATCGTAACTCCTCATAAAATACAGATCAAACTTCAAACTGGTAAGTTCTCGTTTAATCTTACTATTATATCGGGGAATACAGAAATTGCTGTGAAATTAAATAAATATTTTGAGTCGGCCTCTTGGAAGAAGGCAGATAAAACCTCTGGGATTGAGTGAAGTTCGACAAGAGGAGAGGATATAAGGAACTAAAACGTGTTAGAAGGGGAGGTTGTTGAAACTGAAAGCCAGTAAATCCTTAGGACTTGTTGACCTGGTCCTGAGGTCTTGAATGATGTGGCGATGGAGATCAAGGAATTGGCAAACCAGTGGCCATCTTGCAGAGTTCCATAGAATCAAAATTGTTTTCAGAGATTGGAAGCCAGCAAATGTAACCCCACTGTTTAAGAAAGGAGAGAGAAAGAAAGCAGGAAAGTTTATACCAGCTGACGTGAAGGCAAATACTGAAATTTATTATTCAGGAAGTGGAACGGGGACATGAAAAATTATAAAAACAGGATTGGGCCGAGTGAATGTAGTTTTATGATAGAAAAATTCTATCTAAATATTTTGATATTGCAACTGGCAGAATAGATAAGGGTGAATTGTTGATGTGGCATATTTTGCCTTTCAGAAAGGTTGCGATAAGATGCCTCGCAGAGCAAGGGGACCTGGAATGCACCCAGATAGTAGTTTTGAACCTTTGAAACTCTCTACCCATGAAGGCAGCGAAGGCTCAATAGCTCAAAATATTCCAGACAGATATGAATCCAGTTTTGCAATTTAAAGAAATTATGGGATGTGGGGTTTGTGCATGAAAGAAAAGTTATTCCAAAGATCTGTTGTGATCTTACTGAATGACAGAATTCGTATGAGGGGCAAAATAAATAATCCCATTTTCTATATTGTTCTGGTCTTCTGTTTTAGTTTTCGAGAAGTGGCATTGAAACAATACCTTTGGCCCACCAAGTCCACATCGATCATCGATCACCTGTTCACACTAGTTTTATGTTATCCCACTTTCTCATCCGATCCCTGCACAGCAGGAGCAATTTTTACAGAGGTCAATTAGCCTACAAACCAGCATATCCTTGGGATGTGGGAGGAAATTGGAGCATTTGGAGGAAACGCACATGGTCACAGGGACAACATGCAAACTCCACACAGACAGCACTCGAGGTCAGGATCAAACACAAATCTCTGGCGCTGTCCCCTCTACTTCTTATTCTGTTCTTATACATATATTGGGATATCAAGAGCATTTTCACTGAATGTGCTGCAATGGCTCCAGGAAATATTCCCCTATTCATTGAGAGAGGCGTAGAGTGCTGCTTTTTCCCATAATGTCATGCTCCACAAGTTAATTCAAAAAAAGGCACGAGGATCATCACTTGACTTGGGGACTTGGAGATCAGCATTACCTACATCAGAACTATAGAGGAGCCACACTACAAAAGAATGGTGGACGAGAAACAGGAGAGTTTCTGTCAGAAATCCGTAGCTTACATTTAAGATGCAGAGTTGAACTTTTATTTTGTGTTGAATGTGGTATAAATTTGAAAAGCAAATTTCTTGAGCCAAAGCCCAGAGGTTTATCAAACCTTTTACATCTTAATATCAACATTGAGATTGATAAAGGTGGATGAATTCAGGGAGAGACAAGGAGGTTATATTTTATCTGAACTGCGGCCCATAGTCAACATGCAAATAAAATTAAGCCTTAGGCACCGGTGGCCATGGGGTTAACAACTGCTGAAACGGACCCTGCATGTTGAAGTCCTACACATGGTATAAATTTAATGGAACTGGATTCTGCAAAATACATCCTGAGTTTGCCAAAATATTTGTTGAAATTGGATCAGGACTAAGCTCAGATCAGGAGTTCTTCCAGCCAAAGATTAAAATAATCTACAAATCTCAATAGTTGGGACCATCAATCATCAACTCCTGACCAGACCTCAGATTGAACAACTTTTCATTTCTCTACAAAAGTAAATTGATTTCCAACTTTGGGTTATGTTGGCAGCAGGCACACTTATATTTAGCCTGCTGAATTATAAAACCAAATAAACGGAGATTGCCTTATGTTTGAGTTGGGCTTATTAAGTGTTATGCTTGGATTGAGAATGTTTTACAATAGGAAAGGTAGTTAACTAAACTAGAGCCCTTTATTTGGATCGGGACTACTCTTTAATCACATATCTGTTCTCATGAAGCCTCTAGGGCATTGACAGCATCGTCATGAAGCTTAAATCAACACACGCTGCACTCTAGCATACTCTAACTCACTCTTTCCAATGTAGGATTGCCAGCCAACATGTTTAGCCCTTTTCCCTCGCTCCCATCAATGGACCTTTCTTACATTTGCATCATCCTACAACCTGTGAGCTTTCAAAACATAGCATCACTACGTTCCTGCCTTTCTGCAATTCTTTTCAGTTTTGCTGGCGCTCTGTACTGAGTGTTTGACCATTCATTTGTGTGGGGCATATAATAGAAGCTATGGTAATCTCACAATGTCTTTCAGAGAAGCTTCTAAACTAAAGTTCCTTATGCATTGCTGTGGAAGATCGCGTTGCACTATTCCCCTTACTGCCCTAAGTATTTATCCATCACTTAACTTAATTCATTTGATGCCTGAGATGTTGTTTGGATCATTTAGTAGCAACAAGCTAACTGCATCTTATAGGTGGCACAGTGGTATAGTTGCTGCCTAACAGTGCCAGAGTCCCGGGTTCGATCCCGACCATGGATGCTGTCTGTGTGGAGTTTGTACGTTCTCCCTGTGTTAGTGTAGAGTTTCTTCGGGTGCTCTGGTTTCCTTCCACATTCGAAAGACATGCAGGTTTGTAGTTTAATTGGCTTCAGCAAATTGTCCCTAGGCTGTAGGATAGAACTAGTGTATAGGTGATCGCTGGTCGGTGCCGACATGGTGGGCTGAAGGGCCTGTTTCCACACTGTATCTCTAAACTAAAATAAACTAAATTCCCAAGTGGCGTCCCATTCAAGCATTGACCAAGCTGGCATCAGCTTGCTGAAGTGCCCACAGGTGAGAGAATAGAATACTGATTAACTACTCCTCATCAGCTAGAAAAGGGGTTATCTGATCTCTCTGTGGAAGTTTACCTTTTTTTTTTTTTTTTTGTAATTTTAGTTTAGTTTGGTTTAGATTATTGTCACGTGTACCGAGATACAGAGAAAAGATTTTATTGCATGCTGACCAGTCAGCGGGAAGACTGTACATGATTACAATCAAGCCGTCCACAGTGTACAAATACATTATCTGCTGTTGGTGTAGGGGTTTCAAAGAGTGGATCGATTGTAATGTGTGATTGCAGATCCACTTCTGTGACCAGCACACAAAGAGTTACCTGGCTTGGATCAACGTGGCCAATATGGACAAGGCCAGTGTTTATTGGCAATCATGAATTGCAATTTAACAATGAGGAACCTTCCTGAAACATCATTACAACTGTTGCTATGTTTCTGTTGCAAATCAGGTGGACGCTTTTTCATGTCTCATTTGGAAGACACATTCAAATGTCTGAGGTGTTGCCTCTCGATGGGTTGTCAAATTCAAGCCTAGCCTGTTCCCTCAATTGGCTGTGCAATGAAATGATTAGAAGGATAAGCAGAGGAGTTAACCTCAGTGCTCTGGTTAATATTTATCCTCAATTAAGCCCCCACGAATAAGTAGTATAATTGTGTGCTTTCTGTGGGAGCCGATGATGTGCAAATTTGCTGCTCTGTTTCCTACATTATAATATTCGTACACTTCAAGGATTTATCTTCCCCTGTGAATGAGCTTCAAGACATTGCGAAAGGTACTATTTAAATAATTTATGTTTCTAAATTGGTTAGTGCATCGTACAGTACCAACCACATTTCAATGATATCAAAGCGAGTTAGGATGCCTGTTCTCCTTTGCAGAACCACTAGACTTGGCTAGTTCATGAAATACTTTGATACCTTTCACCAAGATTGGTTACTAAATGAACAAGATAGGCTTGCTCCTTCAGTTCTGATGCATAAGCAGAATGAATCATCTCAAGTTCAGTTCAAATTGTGTCCTCAGCAAATGGTCCCATCACTCTCAGCCAACTGTAATAATTCTTCAAACCATTCATCCTCATTATCCGCATGCATCTTTGAATATTGATCGTACTTATCAATCTGTATTTCAGCAGAGCTATCAATTATTATCCTCAATGAGTAGTATGAAGATGGATGAGGGAAAATGATGCAGACTGATATCCTAATTTCACTTTCACCATATTACACTATACAAATGTGTCTTGGCCCTCTCATAATGTAGCCTCACCCTTGATTTGTGAGCTTGACCTATCAAAATAATGTGCATTGCTATCAATGCTACCACAAGGGCACTTTGGCCAATGTCAGTGATGTTATTGAATAGTTAGAGCACCCTTTCTTGTACTGCTCGTCTCAACTATCCGGAAAGTGGTTCTTCATGTTTAAACCGCAAATGAATAAAAAATGCAAACCCCGTGAATAACTCGAGCTTTGCAATTAGTGGTATAGTGAGTCATCAGATCAACAGTTCAATTCTGGATGACTATTTCGTTTACATGGATATTCCTTGTCGCAAAGATGCCTCTTACCTCCAAAACCTGAATTTAAGTGAAATTGCTTGTCCCTTCATCTCCAAGGATCTATCAGTCTATTACCCACCAGCTACCAATGTCATTACATGATTATAACATTTACTTCAGAATTTGGCTGCTTAATATACATGTCAAACACAAACACCGTACATGCATATGCATCGGTATGCACGTGCACACACACAAGCACACATGCACTCACATGTACACACACCATATACCTATTCGTATACGTACGTGCACTCATACCTACGAATACAAACCCACCCTGTCTGCACACATGCAAGCACACACATATGCACACACATATGCCATGCATGCGCACACATGCACACGTACGAGTATGCAAACATGGTCATGTTCTTGCAAGTCAGCAGTGCAAATTATGTTGATGCTCCAAAAGGCAGGGCGGTGTTAGGTCTTGATTCGGTGACGATGAAGGAAGAGCTGATGACATTCCAGTGTAGCTTCTAACCTTGCTCTTGCAGCTGGTGGAGGTCATGCATTTGGGAGATGTTGCAACAGATGGTACATTGCAGTTATGGAGTACTGTACCATCAGTGCAGGGAATGAACGTTAAGCTGCTGGGTGGTATAGTAGCAGGTGACTGCTTTATCTTACACGTTTAGTTTTAGTTTAGTTTAGAGAAACAGCGCGGAAACAAGCCCTTTCGGCCCACCGGGTCCGCGCTGACCAGCGATCCCCGCACATTAACACTATCCTATAGCCACGAAGGACAATTTTTTACATTTACCAAGCCAATTAACCTACAAACCTGTAAGTCTTTGGAGTGCGGGAGGAAACCGAAGATCTCGGAGGAAACCCACGCAGGTCACGGGGAGAACATACAAACTCCGTACAAACAGCACCCGTAGTCGGGATCGAACCCGGGTCTCCGGCACTGCATTCGCTGTAAGGCAGTGACTCTACCGCTACGCCACTGTGCCGCCAACCTGTTGAACTGTTGAGTTTTGTTGAACTGCACTCATGGGGTGTCGTCAGAGCTGCATTCATTTAAGGAAGTGAAGATAGTTCACCATTTTCTTGACTTGTTTTGTGAAGAGTGGAAAGGTTTTATGGAGTCACAAGATGAGTCAATTACTGCTGAATCAGGTAATCACTTATTTACTTTTGTACTGCCCATCTTGCAATAAGATCAAGATTTTATGTCCCTTAGTTACTTAGAGTCATAGAATCATAGAGTGATACAGTGTGGAAACAGGTCCTTCGGCCCAACTTGCCCACACCGGCCAACAATATCCCAGCTACACTAGTCCCACTTGCCTGCACTTAGTCCATATCCCTCGAAACCTGTCCTATCCATGTACCTGTCCAACTCTTTCTTAAACGATGGGATAGTCCCAGCCTCAACTACCTCCTCTGGCAGCTTGTTCCATACACCCACCACCCTTTGTGTGAAAATGTTACCCCTCGGATTCCTATTAAATATTTCCCCCTTCACCCTGAACCTATGTCCTCTTGTCTTCGATTCCCCTACTCTGGGCAAGAGACTGTGCATCCTCCCGATCTATTCCTCTCATGATTTTGTACACCTCTATAAGATCACCCCTCATCCTCCTGCTCTCCATGGAATAGATACCCAGCCTACTCAATCTCTCCCTATAACTCACACCCTCTAGTCCTGGCAACATCCTCGTAAATCATTTCTGAACCCTTTCAAGCTTGACAATATCTTTCCTATAACATAGTGCTCAGAACTGAAAATAATATTCTAAATGTGATCTCACCAATGTCTTATACAACTGTAACATGACCTCCCTACCTCTATACTCAATACTCTGACTGATGAAGGCAAAAGTGCCAAAAGCCTTTTTGGCCATTCCACCTGCGACTTGACCTTCAAGGAACCACGCACCTGTACTCCTAGATCCCTCTGCTCTACAACACTACCCAGAGGCCTACCATTTACTGTTTAGGTCCAGCCCTTGTTCGACGTCCCAATATGCAACACCTCACACTTCTCTGTATTAAATTCCATCAACCATTCCTCCACCCACCTGGCCAATCGACTCAGATCCTGCTGCAACCTTTCACAACTATCTTCACTATCTGCAAAACCACTAACTTTTGTATCATCAGCAAACTTGCTAATCTTGCCCTGTATGTTCTCATCCAAATCATTGATGTAGATGACAAACAGTAATGGGCCCAGCACCGAACCCTGAGGCGCACCACTAGTCACAGGCCTCCAGTCTGAGAAGCAACCTTCCACCATCACCCTCTGCTTCCTTCCATGGAGCCAATTTGCTATCCATTCAGATACCGTTTTCTCTGAAACAATATTCTGTTCTCCTATCCTTATCAAGATGGATAATTCCATCCGCCATTCACAAGTCACTTGCCTATTCTTTTGCAAACATTGTCCTCACAACTTACTTTGCCATCTTGTATTCATATAATCAAATTTCGATACATTGCACATGGTCTAAATGCTCTGTTAACATTTCAAGTCCTTGATAACTGGTATCAGATTGACTGTCCTGTAATTTTTTGTTTACTCGCCCCACCCTTTCTTGAACTACAAAGTTACATATACTATTTTCCAATCCATTGGGACTTTTCCAAAATATTTAAAAAAATCCAACTATCATGTCTGCAGCTACTTAATATTGGAGGATCTGTAGCTCGTTCATTAACTTGCTTTGTATTTTTTCTTTAGTGATATCCATTATGTTAATTTTTGCTTTCTTTTTTCTCTTAGGTTACCAACCTTGGGTATGTTTTTAATATCTTTCACTAAAGAGAATGAAAAATATTTGTTCAACTTTGCTTCTATTTTCTTACTAATAATTAATTCCTTTGCCATCGTTACGGAGGAAGCAACATACTTTCAGATACTTTTACAATCTACCCTTGATTTTTTAGTTGATATACCAGGTTCAGTTTTCTTTTCTATATATTTTCCTTTGCTGGTTTCCAAAATGTTCCTAATTGTCAGGCGAACTACTATTCCAAGCAATTTCATAAGCCTTATCTTTCATTTTAATATCATTCGTGATTTCTTTAGTTAGCCACGGAAGAATCACGGTTTACTATGAAGTCTTAAATCTCAATTGCATGATTAAAAATGAAGTTTTAAAACAATATCTGCCACCACTAATCTAATTTTTGATCCAATTTCGCAGCCTAATTTAGTCAATTTCCTCGAGTAGTTATGTGAGTGCCTTTATTTCTTTAAATTTAAAACTCTAGGTTCAGACAAGATTATCACTCTGAAAATGAACATGAAAGTCTATCACATCTATTGTGATCACTCTTGCCCAGTTGATTTTGTATGAGGCTATGAATTAATTCTGACTCATTACACATGAAAAGCTCTAAAGTAGCCCGTTCACTAATGGATCCATAATGTGATGCTGCCAGAAATCGAATGGAATGAACTTCACAAACTTGTCTCAGCTCTACTTTTTGTCACTTTAAGTTGGAAAGTCTATATATGAAAAATAAAGTTATTCATTGTTATTGTGTTATCCCTCTGGCTAGCTGCAATATATGTGCAACAGTACAGCCATCAGACAAGTCCCATTTTTCCTGCCAGACTAGTCTTTTTTTGCATGAAATATCTAAGTTTCCAGATACGAAAATTGTTAACAATTCATTACTAGAAAAATATGAAATTGAGGAACATCAGTGTAGAGTTCAAAGGCAGGAAAGTGCATCAATAGATAAGGAAAATATAAATAAATAATACATTTATATCATGCAGTTAACTCAAAAGTTTGATACGGTTTTGAAAAATAACCATGGTGCTTGGTGTCGAAGTGTCTCCCAGATCAATAAATATTGATGGAAAAGTTCTTGTATCTCCACAATATTCACCAGTAGAAAATAATCAGCAATCGTTGTAAATTAAAGAGAGGCAGTCACTGAAAGTTGAATGGGATGAAATTAAAAAAGACAAAAGTAATTACTGACAGTAACTGAAACAAAACTAGAGAATTCTGGGAAGAGCTGGCACATTTAGAAACATAGAAACATAGAAAATAGGTGCAGGACTAGGCCATTCTGCCCTTCGAGCCTGCACTGCCATTCAATATGATCATGGCTGATCATCCAACTCAGTATCCCGTACCTGCCTTCTCTCCATACCCCCTGATCCCTTTAGCCACAAGGGCCACATCTAACTCCCTCTTAAATATAGCCAATGAACTGGCCTCAACTACCTTCTGTGGCAGAGAATTCCACAGATTCACCACTCTCTGTGTGAAAAAAAACTTTCTCATCTTGGTCCTAAAAGACTTCCCCCTTATCCTTAAACTGTGACCCCTTGTGGAATGGAGAGATTTATTTTTGATGCATTCATTTGCTAGCTGTAGCTGGAATTGGTAGATCATTCCCTGTTACTAAGTCAACTTCACTCTGTCAACTTCTATCAACACATCTTTACATTTGACATTTTGCTGATTTTGAACAGGGATAATAGCATTCAAACTACGTGCTATTAGCAACAATTTGCAGAGAATGAATTTAATGAGTAAAACACCTTCAGCAGTTAGATGTCGTGGAATAGACAACTACAAATATACACGTGTATGATGTGAGTGCAGGAGTCCAATGTGTCTGGGTCGACGTTTTCACTCAAGTGGAACAAATGGAAAAGAAAGTCAGTCTCCAAACAGAAAACACCCCTTTAATTCTTATCAGTCTGATGCTGTGGATCATAAGGTCATAAGGTCATAAGTCATAAGGTCATAAGTGACAGGAGTAGAATTCGGCCCATTAAGTCTACTCCGCCATTCAATCATGGCTGATCTATCTCTCCTCCTAACCCCATTCTCCTGCCTTCTCCCCGCAACCTCTGACTCCTGTACTAATCATGAGTCTATCTATCTCTGCCTTTAAAATATTCACTGACTTGGCCTCCACAGCCATCTGGAGAGTTCATGTAATGACCAGGACCAGGTACAGATCATGTAAAGATTGCACTGACTTTTCTTAACCTTAGTCTATCACCACTGATAATATTTACTGAATCATTATTTGTCATCAACAGTTATTAGAAAATAAAAATGTGGCTTCACTGGAACGGTGGACATCATTACAACATATTATCAAGATCCTTCTCAGCTCAATCCCAGGATGTGCCCTTTGGCTTTGAATGAGGCATTCGTCAATGCCGAGGATGAAAGTCAAGAATCAAACAGACAAGGTGGAGTAAACACAATGATTTTCCTTCCTTTAAGCCAATTAGAAGTTTTTTTTAACAACAATTCAATAACACCATGGGCATATTCATTACTTTTACTTTTTGTTAATTTCCGTAGACTTTAAAATTAATTAAAATTATAAAGCTGTGGGTTGAGATTTTAACTCATGTTTTGGGGTTATAAGTGAAGTATACTGTTGTTGTGGTCACAAAAGTCAGGGCAAAATGCAGGTTCAGAGGACAATGTTGAGGTGATGGCACAGCCTTGATTGAGAATGGTTTTATGGTGGGCATGCTGGTTAGGAGCACAGCTTATACGTCATTATGATTCAGGAGTAAGATGGAGACCAATTTCTGCTGGCCACTAAAATTGAGTCCTTCTCAAATAGTGGAATCATTATAAATTATAATAATTTATTAGTGTTTTAATTATTATATAGTTATAATATAAGATTAGCAAGTGACTAAAATTGGTGACATAGTGGACAGTGAGGAAGGTTACCGATGATTACAACAGGACCTTGATCAACTGGGCTGATGGGCGGAGGAATGACAGAAGGAGGCTAATTCAGAAAAATGCAAGGTGTTGCATTTTGGTAGGGCAGGGCAGGCCTTGCACATTAAATGGTCGGCTCCCGGTGAGTGTTATAGAACAGAGAGCCCTTGTATGCATGTACATAATTCCATGAAGGTGGTGACGCAGGTGGACGCGGTGGTGAAGAATTTGGCGCACTTGCCTTCATCAGTCAGGGTATTGAGTACAGGAGATGGGATGTCATGTTACACCTGTATCATATGTTGGTACGGCCACATTTGGAGTACCATTTACAATTCTGGTATCCCTGCTATAGGGAGGATGTCATTACAAAAAAGGGTGGAAAGGGTGTAAAAAATGATTTACGAGGATGTCTACCAGGACTGGAGGTTTTGAGCAAAAAGGGGGGCCGGGTTAAGCTAGGATTTTTCCACTGGAGTGTACGATGCTGAAGAATGATCTTATAAAGCATCACAAGGGGCATAGAGAAGGTGAACAACCACTCTATTCTATGAAGGCGAATCAAAAACTTGTTTTAGTTTTTTAAAATAGGTTTAAGGTGAGAGGGGAAAGATTTAAAAGGGATTTGAGGAGCAACCTTTCCACACAGTGGGAGTGGGTAAATGATCAAGGTGCCAGAGGACATTGCAGAGGCAGCTACAATTATGTAATTTAAAAGACACTGAGACAAGCACATGGAAAGGAAAGTCTGGAGGGATATGGGTCAAACACAGGCAAGTTGGACCAGTTTGGTTGGCATGAATGAATTGGGTGGAAGGGCCTGTTTCTATGCAGTATAGCTCTTTAGCTCTCAGTTGTTCTTCAAGACACTTGGCACACAGTTGTGTTTATGTTCCATACTGAAATAGATCATTTTTGAAAATCAATGATATCGAGACCTCTTTTTAAACAAACTAATCTCCAGAAACTGGGGAATATCGTTTGCAAACAGAGCTGAGCCTGATCCGTGGCAGCGCAAGCCCTGTATAAACACGACCAGCAGGCAGCCCGTGCTGGCCCAGGGATGTCGGCCACTGCCTCTCGCTGCACCAGCAGCCAGGACCACACATTCATTGGTTGTTGAGCACTAATAAATACACATGAAAATGTAACCCTCAACACAATTCAGATGAGTAGATAAACCAGCTATCCTTGGCAAATCAATTATTGCTCAGGGTCTGAAGAAGGGTTTTGACCCGAAACGTCTCCTATTCCTTTACTCCAGAGATGCTGCCTGACCCGCTGTGACTGCAGCATTTTGTGTCTATCTTCGGTGTAAACCAGCATTCCTTCCTATATAATGAATCTGTATTGAGCTTTAATTCAACAGGGAGGAGAAGCAGTGCTCAAGAAAAGATCGGCAACTTCACCTTTAATTCTTAAAAGGGGAGCCTTAAAACCTGTGTCTCAGTTGTTTAGCAACAGGTCATGGTAACATATGTGGTGGATTTTGCCTTGCTGGTCAACTTTGGGGTGAATGTCATCTGCAGAGACTGAACGTCACCGCGTCCCATAGTCTTGGCCACACCTGTCGCAGGTGAAGGCAGTGTGTTGGGAAGGGACAGTCTGTGGAACCCTGTTCACTTTGAGCTTTCTTCTCAGCCGACCGAGCATTCCTTGTGTCGTCACCATGGCCTTTAGGGAAAATCACATGAAGAAGGTGAACATGTGGAGATAGAAACAGACTTAATTTATCAAGTCAAAGCTGGAAACCGCTGCGCCACCGTGGCGGCGGCACGGTGGCGCAGCGGTAGAGTTGCTGCCTTACAGCGAATGCGACGCCGGAGACTCAGGTTCGATCCTGACTACGGGCGCCGTCTGTACGGAGTTTGTACGTTCTCCCCGTGACCTGTGTGGGTTTTCTCCGAGATCTTCGGTTTCCTCCCACACTCCAAAGACGTACAGGTATGTAGGTTAATTGACTGGGTAAATGTAAAAATTGTCCCTAGTGTGTGTAGGATAGTGTTAATGTGCGGGGATCGCTGGGCGGCGCGGACTCGGTGGGCCGAAGGGCCTGTTTCCGCACTGTATCTCTAAATCTAAAAATCTGAAATGCTCAATAGGTCAGGCAGCAAGTGTGGAGAGAGAACCAGAGTTAATGTCTGAAATGGAAGACACTAACTGGTTGTGTGTTTCCAGCGTTTGTTGTTTATATTTCAAACTTCCAGCAAAGGCAGTTTTTTTAATTTTTCAACCTTTGTATTCATCTGGTCTCAAAAATTAACTGAGCCCTTTTATGAAATAAGAACAGTAAATACTGGAAATTGAACCATTAGGGCACATAGCACAGAAACAAGCACTGTATTTCAAGCTCTGTCACAGGGACAAATTACGGGTAAGATTCAAGAATGTTCTCAAAATCTTTTTCAAAAATTGCAAAATTCTCATTCCCTGTTGGAATCCTTGCTTAAAATAGAAAAGGAACATTTAGCATGGCACTGAAAACCATGAATAAATTCATTGAGAGCACACTTCAACCCATTGAGTTCATTGCCACCATCGTGTACCCAATTAAACTTATCCCTTTTTCCAACAGTGTGATGAAATACTGGAAAAGGGGATTGAATTAGAACCTCTGGAAGAATATTCTCTACTTTCTGCATTCCAAAAGGACTATTCCTTCTGTGACTTCCTGGTGTGTGCTCGGCAAGGCCAGCAGCATAATCAAGGATGAGTCTCACTCCCTCTTCTCTACCCATCCATCAGGCAAGAGGTACGGAAGTGTGAAAACGTATTGGTCCAGATTCAGGGACAGTTTCTTCCCAGCTGTTATCTGGCAACTGAACCAACCGATCAACAACTAGCGATCAGTCTTGGGCTACCATCTACCTCATTGGAGACCCTCAGATCTATAATCGGACTTTATTGGACTTTATCTTGCACTAATTGTTATTCCGTTTATCCTGTATCCATAACGCTGTGGATGGCTTGATTGTAATCATGTACAGTCTTTCTGCTGACTGGATAGCACGCAACAAAAAGCTTTTCACTGTACCTTGGCACAGATGATGGTAAATTAAACGAAACTGAACTTGGGTAAGGCCGCATTTGGAATATTGTGCTTCGTTTTGGTCACCCTGCGATAGGAAGGATGTCATTAAGCTGGAAAGAATGCAGAGAAGATTTACGAGGATGTTGCCAGGAATCAATAGTCTGAACTACACGGAGAGATTGGACAAGTTAGCTTTATTACGGAGCGCAGGAGTCCAGGAGTCTAAGGGGTGATCTTAGCGAGGTGTGTAAAATCATGATTGATTGAGGGAACGCACAGAGCGTTTTAAGTAGGGGAATTGAGAACAAGAAGACATAGGTTTAAGATGAGAAGGGAAAGATTTAATAGGAACCTGAGAGGTAACTTTTTCACTCAGATTGTGGTGGGTATATGGAATGAGCTGCCGGAGGACATAGTTGAGGCCGCTATTAGAGGAGCATTAAAAAAGCACTTGGACAGATATATGGAGAGGAAATGTTTAGAGGGAATGGGCAAAATATGGGCAAATAGGACACAGTGCTGGAGTAACAAATAGGCTAGCTTATATGGGGTATCTTAGTCAGCATTTACGAGTTGGGCCAAAGGGCCTGTTTCCGTGCTGTATCACTCTATGACTTCTTGACTTCTTGCTGTATCTTCTTGCTATTGAGGGCGTGCAGCATAGGTTTACTAGGTTAATTCCCGGAATGGCGGGACTTTCATATCTTGAAAGACTGGAGCGATTAGGCTTGTATACACTGGAATTTAGAAGGATGAGAGGAGATCTTATCGAAACGTATAAGATTATTAAGGGGTTGGACACGTTAGAGGCAGGAAACATGTTCCCAATGTTGGGGGAGTCCAGAACAAGGGGCCACAGTTTAAGAATAAGGGGTAGGCCATTTAGAACTGACATGAGGAAAAACTTTTTCAGTCAGAGAGTTGTGAATCTGTGGAATTCCCTGCCACAGAAGGCAGTGGAGGCCAATTCTCTGAATGCATTCAAGAGAGAGCTGGATAGAGCTCTTAAGGATAGCGGAGTCAGGGGATATGGGGAGAAGGCAGGAACGGGGTACTGATTGAGAATGATCAGCCATGATCACATTGAATGGCGGTGCTGGCTCGAATGGCCGAATGGCCTCCTCCTGCACCTATTGTCTATTGTCTATTGTCTATGACTCTATGAGTTTATTATCAGGCTTCACCACCCTGTCTCAGACAGCAGGCACCAGCAACATTGATGGCATTCAGTAGCTCGTGGTCTCCATCCTCTCTCAGATAGTCTCTTCATTCTCCACTCTCCTCTTGCTTCATTGCAGCTCAGAAATAAGCTTGTTTTCTCACTCTCCCCAGCGTTAATGACAGGTCATTTAACTGATGCACTAACTCTTTCTCGCCCACCACAGATGCTACCAAGTGCTTCCAGCACTTCCAGATTTTATCTCTGAATTCCAACATCTGCAGGTTTTCTTCTTGATTTGAAAGCCATTTCATGAATTCAGATACAACCATAGGCCCAGATTTTCTGAATACTGACCAATGCATTCTTCTCCAGTGTTCTATTAGCAGCGTTGAATAATTGGAAGGAAATTGGATATTCAGCAGTACACAAGAGCAAAAATTGTCTACTACTTTTCAGAAGTACAGTAAACCCTTGTTATAATGAACCATTGGTGGTCTATTGCCGATTGCCGATTGTCCACTATAACCGAGTAAGGGATTATAAGTGGTAGAAATAAAGACTTGCAGCTGCTGGTTAATACACAAAAGGACACAAAGTACTGGAGTAACTCAGCAAGTCAGGCAGCATCTCTGGAGAACATGGATTTAGACTTTAGAGGCCCTTTGGCCCACTGAGTCCGTACCAGCCAGCGATCAACCCCGCCCACTACCATCCTACACACTAGGAACAATTTACAATATTACTGAAGCCAATTAACCTACAAACCTGTATGTCTTTGGAGTGTGGTAGGAAACTGGAGCACCCGGAGAAAACCCATGTGGTCACAGGGACAATGTACAAATTCAGTATAGATAGCACCCGTAATCCTCGTTCAACTAACTCAATCTGGACAACTACTGCTGCATCTTGCACAGTGCTGATACATTTCAATCTGGAATTTTCCACACATCATCTCTACTCTCAATCGCTCAGTTTACATTACTCAATAAATGAGTGATTTTATGTGGCTTGACTTCCAACATGAGTGAGATAACAGCGTTAAATGGTCTATTGGACACCTTTTTAATTAATACTTGTACGGAATTGCTATCTTGTTTTAGAAAAGGCAACAAATTACATTTTGCTTTTGTAACCAGTTGTGCATTTGAGTCATAAAATTTGGTGTGTTGCCAAATCAGGCCGGTGCCAGAGTTAAAGACTCACAATGGAAGTCCTCCCACTCTCAGTTTCTGAAGCCAGTAACCACCATCAAACATGGTGTTGATATGTTTCAGTACATATTCAGCACATTGAGAACTGCTCCTGCATTACATGAGTGACTACACTCCAAGGTGTTATGTTGTTAGGTTACTTACTTTAAATAATCCTTCATGTAGATGGCCGGTGGGAGAATTGCATAGAGTTAATGTGCATGGTGTGTGAGAATAGATTACAGGAACTAAGCGGGGGAGTAGAATGAAGGGATCACTCTGAGAGTTAAAGACTTGAAAGGCCAAATAGCTTCTTCTGTACTGTAAAGGAAACTGAAATAGTTTTGTGAGTTAATACTTTAGTACACTAAGACATCACAACTCTTTCTCTGCGTTTGAAAAATAACAGGTGGTTGATGATTCTCTATGTTTATTGATTCCTGTATCTACACAGTTATGAATTTGAGCTTGTTGCTTTCTGAACGGGAATGTTCTGCAAATTATTTCTAGACTTCAACACACAGGGGACCAGCGTGAGTGAGGTGGACCGTCGAGAAGGAGGTGGACCGTCGAGAGGGAGGGAGACCGTCGTGAACGTAGGGGGTCCCGCGCCGCTGAGAGCAAGGAGGAGAACTGCGCTGCCAGATGCAAGGAGGGTCGCAGTGAACCACCCAGCAGGGGGATGCCGAGAATGAAGGGGGCACCTGGTGGGGGTGGGTCCACTGAGAAAGAAGGGATGACCCGGCAGGGGGGCTGCCATGAATGAAGGGGGGGACCGGCAGGGGGAATCTGGGAATGAAGGGGGGACCACGTGCTGTGGCAGGCAGCAGATAGGCCTGTTCGGTGAACCTTTGTAACTTTGTCGGCGCCAGAAATGTAGCGACTCTTGGGTACCGCCTCGGTGAGCTTTGCTGTATGATTTTATCGGGTTGTTTGCAATACAAAGTAGTTCACAGTACCTAGGTGTACGTGACAATAAAGTATCATTGAATCATTGATCAGCTGTGTTAGAAGAATGAGCAGGCTGTTAAACCCTGAGAGTTTACTCCAAAATGTAATAAGATTGTAGCTGATCTGATTGTAAACACAACTGCATATTTCCTATCTTCCAACAATAAGCATTCGCTCATTGCTAAACAAGAATCCATGCACCTCCTCTTTAAACAAGGTGGTGGCCATTTTCTCCAGGCTGCTCACTAGTCAATGTACCAATCGTTCTCAAATTCCAGTTACAATATTGTATTCCTACATTGTGTTCCTCCAGCATTTATTTTGTCAAAATTCCAGCACCTGCAGTCTCTCACATCTCTATACCTGATTCAGTTTGTTTATAATTCTGTGAACATCATGATTTGCAAACACTTAGCTCTTCTCCATTACTTACCACCGTCCAACTTTCTCCATCAATAATTATTTTTAGATTTAGACTTAGATTTAGATTTAGAGATACAGCGCAGAAACAGCCCACCGGGTCTGCGCCGCCCAGCGATCTCCCGCACACTAACACTATCCTACACACACTAGGGACAATTTTTACATTTGCCCAGCCAATTAACCTACATACCTGTACGTCTTTGTAGTGTGGGATTAAACCGAAGATCTCGGAGAAAACCCACGCAGGTCACGGGGAGAACGTACAAACTCCGTACAGACGGCGCCCTTAATCAGGATCGAACCTGAGTCTCCGGCGCTGCATTCGCTGTAAGGCAGCAACTCTACCGATGCGCCACCGTGCCGCCATTGTCTGTACTTCTCTCACTACAATTACACTTCACAAAACCTTAGCTTCTCACCTACTTGCAAAGGCACAGTTATCATGAGGCTTCCGTAGACCAACACAACAAATCCATGACCGCTATTTAAATTCATTACACATTCTTTTGGGTATCCCTCACCACCTCCCTCCCCATACCCTTAGACTGGTTGCCACTGAGAATTATAAACAGTCCCTGTGCTCTGAGGTGCCAATCATTATCCAACAGATCATCCGTTGCGTTTTTCACCAGATCCAACAAGAATCTGCCATCATTCTTCTCCCTTTTTGCATGTTGAAGTTCTCGCTCCCAAGTCTGCCTTGATGTCCACTCCTTGTCCGATGGAGCTTTACTATACAACCGCAGGAAATGTGACTCCTTCCCTTTTGTTTCCTCCCTTCTCACCATCCAGGACTTCAAACAGTTCCTCCCGATGAAGCAGCTATTCACTTGACCTGCTTCAAACCTAGCGTGCTGCGGTCAGTGTTCACATTGGAAAAAACAAGTGAGGATTAGCTGATCAATCTGCAGAACATGCATGTACCATCTGCAGGAGTGACCTTGTGCTTCTCGTTGTTGCCCCTTTAATTCACTACCCCACTCCCATTCTTAACTTTTTAACTGCAGTCCCCTGCACTGTTACAATGAGAAATAATGCAAGCTTGAGAAACAACACCTAATCTCCTGCCTGGGCGGGTTGCAGCCTGCAGGACTTAACAACAAATTCTCCAACTCAAGGCAACCCATTCCTTCTCTCTGCCATGATCAGAGCTGACCATTTTTGCCAGACAGTCACCAGTGACTTTGCATGAGTTTTCTCTCTTTTCAAGTATAGTCTGACCTGCTGATCATATCCCATAGCCTAGATACAAGTAAACATGGACAAAGAAAAATAATCTGTTCCTAACTGCGACTTTAACCAATTTGGTCTCACTCTATCGGAGTTATTTCCTTTACCTGATCCATTGTCCACCCACTTTCTCTGCTACTGAAGATTAACTTGTTTCCTCTTTTTCGCATTTCTAACACGGGTCTTCCCTGAAATGTTAGCTCTGTTCCTCTCACCACAGATGCTGCTTGATCTACTGAGTGTTTGCAGTGTCTTCTGTTTTCTTTCTTCCATGGGCCCTTTCATACATCAGATTTTCATCAGTGAAACCCATTTTACCTCAGAGTTGTCCTAACCATAGCACCAACCAACCAGTCCCAGCACCACAACTGCAAGTGTCCCATTGGAAATTATTGAAACTATTGGCTTCTATGAATAAAGAATTACTGAAACCTTCAGAGGGATTTCAATAGAAAGTCTCAGAAGTATTGGAAACCAAACATGAGCTTGCAAATTAAGCTTGCAAATTGTACATGACATAGATCATAAAATAGTGTAAGAAAATAACTGCAGATGCTGGTACAAATCGAAAGTATTTATTTCACAAAATGCTGGAGTAACTCAGCAGGTCAGGCATCATCTCAGGAGAGAAGGAATGGGTGACGTTTTGGGTCGAGACCATTCTTCAGACTGATGCCAGGGGGGCGGGACAAAGGAAGGATATAGGTGGAGACAGGAAGATAGAGGGAGAACTGGGAAGGGGGAGTGGAAGAGAGGGACAGAGGAACTATCTAAAGTTGGAGAAGTCAATGTTCACACCTCTGGGCTGCAAGCTGCCCAAGCGAAATATGAGGTGCTGTTCCTCCAATTTCCGGTGGGCCTCACTATGGCACTGGAGGAGGCCCATGACAGAAAGGTCAGACTGGGAGTGGGAGGGGGAGTTGAAGTGCTCAGCCACCGGGATGTCAGGTTGGTTAAGACGGACTGATCAAAGGTGTTGAGCGAAACGATCGCCGAGCCTGCGTTTGGTTTCACCGATGTAAAGAAGTTGGCATCTAGAGCAGCGGAAATGTTGGCGGATGATTTGTTGGATCCGTTGGCTGATGGGGTGGAAGGTGAGAACGAGGGGGATTCTGTCCTTTTTACGAATGGGGGGGAGGGGGAGTAAGAGCGGAGCTGCGGGATATAGAAGAGAGGCCCTAGTGAGAGCCTCATCTATAATGGAAGAGGGGAAGCCCCGTTTCCTGAAGAATGAGGACATCTCTGATGGATCAGCCAGCATATCCAACAAATCAGAGACCATTCCCTCTGTAACTCCCTGGTCCACTCGTTCCTTCCTACCCAAACCACCCCATCCCTGGGCACTTGCCCCTGGAACCGCAGGAGATGCAACACCTGTCCATTTACCTCCCCCCTCAACTCCATTCAAGGACCCAAACAGTCTTTCTAGGTGAGACAGAGGTTCACCTGCACCTCCTCCAACCTCATCTATTGTATCCGCTGCTCTAGATGTCAACTTCTTTACATCGGCGAAACCAAACGCAGGCTCGGCGATCGTTTCGCTCAACACCTTCGCTCAGTCTGCCTTAACCAACCTGATCTCCCGGTGGCTGAGCACTTCAACTCCCCCTCCCACTCCCAGTTTGACCTTTCTGACATGGGCCTCCTCCAGTGCCATAGTGAGGCCCACCGTAAATTGGAGGAACAGCACCTCATATTTCGCCTGGGCAGCTTGCAGCCCAGCGGTGTGAACATTGACTTCTCCAACTTTAGATAGTTCCTCTGTCCCTCTCTTCCCCTCCCCCTCCCCAGTTCTCCCTCTATCTTCCTGTCTCCACCTATATCCTTCCTTTGTCCCGCCCCCCTGACATCAGTCTGAAGAAGGGCCTCGACCCAAAACGTCACCCATTCCTTCTCTCCTGAGATGCTGCCTGACCTGCTGAGTTACTCCAGCATTTTGTGAAATAGATCATAGAATAGATCTGCTGTTAAAGTCTTATTTCCAGTGGCTGAACAAAACAAAAAAAATCTAATTTCTACTTAAAACAATAAAACTAATTGCTGAGGTTTTCTGATGGATGCTCTTTCCCATTGCTGGGAATAGATGAGGAACGTTAAAAGACATTGGTAAAAGTCGGATATGTGTTGACAGGCAGAATAACTCTGTTGCTCGTGTATCATCATGGTTATTATTCCTGAATCCGTTTCAATTGACAGGTTTTCACATCAGTTTTGCCTCATTTCGACAAATTAAGCACAGAGTTGCACGGCCGTTAGGCAAGATTACAGCAAAGAAATTATTTGCATTGCAAAATCCCATGCGCGGACCATTATTTATGTCACTGAGGAGACTGATGGCAATACGAGACTCCGGATTAAATGAAATCCCAGGATTTACACCAGCTTTGCATCCCAATTGCTTATTGGAGTCGAAATGTCAGAAGTCCCTGAATGTTGAAACAAAATGAATGAATCTGTTTTGTTTTTTTGTGTGCGCAGTCTACTGAATTTAACCAGGTTGCATTTAGTTTCCTCTTGCAGTCTTTGGTGTCAAGTTTATTGCTGTCACTTTAATGCATGAGTGTTGGCTCATTTTTCGCGGGCCTGGTAATAGGTTTATCCCAGTGAGGCTCTAGCCAAACCCCGTCGTAAATGAAACTCTGTCAGAATGATGCAAAGTGTGCAGATTGGTTCATCCTTCCAGCTTCCACTTAATTTGAATTAGATTTATCTTTTAGCTTGGAGATGAATGGGGCTGTATGTTATTTTCTGTCCGTTGAGGTAGCGTTCCATTAATTTGACCTGGTGCTGCTGCTGATGCATTCGGCATTGCCTGGCCTCGATTGCTGCCGGTAACTTGCGCGGAAAGATCCAAGGTCTGAAGTGCATGATTAAAATTCAACAGCGAGCATGAAATATTGGCTTGGCACAAAGGGGCCAACCGTTTCATCATGTTAACAGTAAATTAAACTTTTTTTGTTAAGTTAAGGGCTCAGCTGCTTCTGCTGCCATCTGTCAAGGTAGACATTAGCCAAATGCAAGAGAGGGAGAGAGCAATAAGATGAGACTCAATCAGGCAAATTTACACACCCAGAGTCACAGCTTGTTCACTCTGATATAAATCTGTGGCCAGACGGGACTCTGTCAGCGGTGCACATTGCTTTGTGCCATGGGTTTGCAGGGTCATGCTCGTCACTGCCCAGCCTGCTGCAAGGAAGCACTTCTCCTTGTTGCACAGTGCAGGGGACACAACCTCATCTCCTGCTTCTTTCTACTTAAATATACAGCCTTACGGCTGAGGGGAATGCTTCTGATGATGTCCTGTTCCATGACGTGGGGCCTGAAATCCCGACCCCAGCTGAAGTTGCTTGCAAACCATTGTGGGAAAAAGCTTCATCGGTGAAACAAATCCATCCAGCATTTTGAGTTTAGTCTGTCGTCACGCGTACCGAGGTGCAGTGAAAAGGTTTTGTTGCATGCCGACCGGTCAGCGGAAAGACTTTACATGATTACAATCGACTGCCATTCACAGTGTACAGGTACATGATGAAGGGAATAACGTGAATAACGTTGAGTGCAAGATAAAGCCAGTAAGGTCCGATCAAAGATAGTCCGAGGGTTTCCAATGAGGTCGATAGTAGTTCAGGAATGCTCTCCAGTTGTGGTAGGATGGCTCAGTTGCCTGATAACAGGTGGAAAGAAACTGTCCCTGAATCTGGAGGTGCTTTAATAGCTTCCATTGCTTCCATGTTTCCAAAGAAGCAAATAGATGTGATTCATTTATTTTGTATACGTTTATACATATTTTGCCTTCTTTCATGATCCTATCTAATCCTGAAATGTTTTCACTTTATCCCTGCCTTTAACCCTGGAAGTGAATGTCTCCCCTGAGCAACTCCCTTTTGTAAAGATATCCCTGTTATATAAATTGCAAAGTTAATCTAGTGGCTATCTTCTCCCTTTCTCCATCTCTCAACTAAGTGCAGACAGGATCTGCCTACTTGAACAAAGATTGCTGGAGTAACTCAGCAGGTTAGGCAGCATCTCAGGAGGACACGAATAGGTCCCATTTCAGGTCAGAACCCTTGTACAGACTGATGAGCGGTAGTGGCAGTGAGGAGAATGCTGGAAGAGAGATGGGGGTGGGACAAAAGCCTGGCGATTGATAGGTGGATACAGGTGAGAGGGGTTTTAAATCCCCTGTTTGACTCAGCACAACTGACTGAATTTGGTTTCAAACACATCCTGCTTTACCTTGGCACATGTACTGGTCCCACCATCATTGAGAATGAAGAGATTCCTGGAGACATTCTCTCGTGTTGTGTCTATTTAATTGTGAAGCAGACCTTTACAGGGTACGTTATTTGTTGGCACTCATTTCATGAAAGCTCATCATTGTCTTCTGTTCCTCAAAGGTTCTTTTACCTGTCAATTCAATAAAGAGAAATTTTGAAGGTTAGGAGTCACATATATTGGGAAATTTGCACGTTCTGGCTTATGTTACTGACCTGTTGTAGCTGGTGTAATATATAGATGTTGAGATAGAGCATTAAAAATCCCTGATACTTAATGTGGAACACAGAGTAAAACCATTGAAGTTACCTGGAATTTCTCCATTGATTCATCTGTTGTTGCCTGAATCAATGGGAACATCTGTACATCTATCAGTATCACCACTCATGTCTTTGGACCAACTGATTTGATTCAAGGCCGCGGTAGGAAGCCTGACCTGATCATTTAAGCTGATGTTTTATGGGTGCAGTAGTTAGGAGAAGAGCTGTCCTTTGCGTTTGACCAACAGAAGAAAATGGTGCCTTGGACCAAACTAAATCTCTCCCTTCTGCATAACATCAGGATATGTCACCACTGACAAAAACTGAGTAGCAGGGACGGCAGCCAACGTTGATATTATTTCAGTGCTGTGACTCAATGTGGCTTGACCATCCACCACACAAAGCAGACAATTCATGTTAGCACAACACACCCCACTGTACATATCTGGAACCGTATATCTCCGCAAAATGGTGACTGTGTTTGCTGATACAACAATCTCGCTCTTTCAAAGTAATTTCTTGGTTTTATTGAGCTTTGAGATATTGCTGAGAGGTGCTTTAGAAACGCAAGTCTGTCTTTTTTGAACAGTGTAATTACTGAGCAATAAACTTTCTGGTGTGGTGGCCTCACTAACAATGTCAATTCAAGGTTAAAGGGCAAATTTAGCAGCCAGATCACTTTTTAAAACTAGTAATAAAAAATATAGTTAATATTAATGTTGTACTATTTTATACTGCTCATTCTGCTTTATTGGCTAATGTTATTCCCAAGGTGGCAATTTGGAAGAGTTACAGTAGTCAGCCTGACTGTATGAAGGAGATGAATTTACAGTGTACTGAATGCTGAGCACCCTTGTGTTGACAGCTGTATGGGTATTAACGTTAATTTAGATCCCCCGTAGCATGTGCCTCAGTAACTCCTCAAAGCATTGTTACACCATTATTTCACAGTTGAAATTAAATTATTGCCGTAAATATAAAAAGAATTAAAGGCTATTAAACATAATTATCAGGACCCTACTTGTAACTCCTTTTGACCAGAAGTGTCCCAGGTATACTGTACAAAACGTAACTTGCTTTATTTCAATATATCTGAGGGCAGTGGCACAGCGGTAGAGTTGCTGCTTTACAGCGCCAGTGACCTGGGTTCCATCCTGTCAACGGATATTATCTGTGAGGAATTTGTACGTTTCCCTGTGACCACGTGGTTTTTTCCGGGTGCTCTGGTTTCTTCCCACATTTCAAAGACGTGCAGGTTTGTAGGTTAATTGGCCTCTGTAATTTGCCCCTAATGCGGAAGTGGGATAACATAGAGCTAGAGCATGGGTGATGGTCGGCATGGACTCGGTGGCTGTAGGGCCTGTTTCCATGCTGTATCTCCAAACTCAATGATTTACCCCTCAATTCATTGTAAAGAGCCATAGACATTCTCAATAGTCCCACCAGCACCTTTGACTAACCTAATGAAGATACTTCAATAGCAATGAAGGAGTGAGGAGCATCAAATAGTAGTGAGGAGCATCAAGTTAATGTGCTGCACTTGCATCATTTGATAAGATCTTGTTGCCTCAGCCGTACACTGACTTGGCCCGTCCAGTTGGCCTTCATGAAGATCTTCATCTGCGGTCAGAGCAAGGGAGCGGATGTCATTCAGCCCTCTGATACAGAACAATGTGCCTGTATGTTTGAGACCTGGTACCAAACCACTATTCACACAGTGATTTTACCTGATGTGAACCTAATCCGTGTGACTGGAAATCCACCACTGAATCTTTAGAGACATCAGCCCAGCTTTGATCAGAAACTTATTTGATTTCACTTCAGTCCAGTCTTGGCATCAGTCTTATTTCTACGTTGCCATTGTTAGGCAGTCTTTTAATTAAAACGATTTTTTTGAGAGGTTGGGGTTGGAGGGGCTGGGGTGGGGGGGGGAGGGGTGGGGGGGGGAGGGGTGGGGGGGGGGGGGGGGAGAGAGGTGTGGGGGAAGAAGTCTTGACATATTGGCTCTTCTGCTTAAACAATTTGCTCCCTGTAATCTTTCAAGAGAAAGGGAGTAGTTCTTGAGTACATCTCACAGACTTTTTATTGCAGTGTGGAATACTCAATGGTAAAAGCTGAATCTATGCAGCACCTAATAGTCATAGAGTAATAGAGTGATACAGTGTGGAAACAGGCCCTTTGGCCCAACTTGCCCACACCGGCCAACATGTCACAGCTACACCAGTCCCACCTGCCTGCGTTTGGACCATCTCCCTCCAAACCTGTCCTATCCATGTCCCTGTCTAACTGTTTCTTAAACGCAGGGATAGTCCCAGCCTCAACTACCTCCTCTGGCAGGTTAATCTATGCACCCACCACCCTTTGTGTGAAAAAGTTACCACTCAGATTCCTATGAAATCTTTCCCCCTTCACCTTGAATCTATGTCCCCTGGTCCTCGATAAAATGCACCTCATGAGATGAGCTTGATGCTAGTAGAGGTTAAGCAACAAAGGGCCAGATGAACAACCAGAAAACACAAAATCAAATTCCACTGTGGCCACTAGAGAATTTGCATTTTAATTAATTAAGTAATTTTAAATTAAAATAAAGTCTTGTCTCAGTTATGGTGATCATAAAACAATCGAATTGTTGTAAAGACCCATCTGGTTCACAGTCATCCTTCGTGGAACAAAATCTTCCGTCCTTCACTGGTCTGGCATCTCCGTGACTCGAAGACAACAGCAATGAGATAGATTCTTAACTGCTCACTGAAATGGCCTGGCAAGCAAAAACAAAATGTAAATAGAATTAAAATAATAGACAGGCCAACCGAGCGTGGGTACACATCTGGATTTCACGTGGCATTGTTGCTCCAGACCTTGGAAAGTCAGCCTCTTGTTCAGTTGGAATTTGGAGCCCATCTGGGAAAGTTGCCCCACAGACCAGTCAAGCAATGAATTGGCATTGTTGTACACAACGGATCATAACTTACAATGTGCTGGATTTCTTCCTCTCTATCCCCGGGCATGTCACGACCCACCAACAGGACTGCAGAACTGGAGACACAGTCTGTTTACAGGTGGGACCGAGTGCCTCGGATCAAAGATACTAGAGGAACAAGATGGACCACCGTTGAAATCGCTTATACTTAAGTGTAGTGCGCAAAGGAGCCATTTTAGTAGGCAAAATCCGTCTCTCGCGGTGTAATCAGTGTTTTGGGGGAACAGTATGTGTGATGATACCATTAAAATGCAGAATATATCTCATCTATCAATTCACAGATTTTTGTTATTTTTCTTTTTAAATGTTTCTGCAAGTTTCTGCCTACTAAAATGATGCCATGATGTACTACGATTTTTAGCGTCGAGTGGTCTATCTTGCTCCTCTAATATCTTTGCTCAGGATGTCCTCAACATTGATCTAGAATCCCATAGAGTATGATAATGGCAAATCAAACATGGGTAAGGTGATGTCTGACCGATCATTGGGTACATTTCCCCCTCAGCTGATGAAACTGTGCTTTTGTGTGTTGGACGAGATTTGAAAGAATCATTGATTGCAAGAACTCAGAATATAAGCTGGGTTGGAGACCAACCCTCAACCCAAAAAGGGATGTAGAAGCACCACCACTAACACAACTGGTCAAGACCTGAAATACATGGGCATAAAGCTGGATCGGCGGCAGATGTTAAGTGAACCAATATAAAGGATAAACTTATTTGACCTTGTCTTCATTATTCCACACATTGCAGGTGGATCTCACCAAATCAATATTGGGAGTGGTCTGCACACTACCCCTGGTGAGTTAAAGCCTCACCTGCAGACCTCCAGCTCTATCGTATTTTGAGGCACTACCGTTGTGCTTCAAAAATACAATAGATTAATGGCGTGAACATTTTTATGCTAAAGGAGTCATACTGGCAATTCTAAGGGGCACTCACAAAATGGTGGGAGTACCAAGCTTCCTGAGGGATCCTCACTATTGTCATTCCGACCGTGTTTCGACATTGATTCCCCATTGATTCCAGTGGGAGAATTTCCCAGCACGTACGCTGGCCGGTATGAGAACTATACCTGCAGCTAGTTAGACCTGACAGAGGATCTGTGCATTTCAATGGCATTCCTAAGGAGAGAGGTTGTTTTAGGGGACTTACTTTTTTAAAATGAATTTAAATGTATTTAATTGTTTACAATAATGTATTGAGAATTATTTAATTCTCATAAACATTTTCTAGTGTTAAGTGTTAAGGGCGGCACAGTGGCACAGCATGGAGTCGCTGCCTTACTGTGCCAAAGACCCGGGTTTGATCCTGACTACGGGTGCTGTCTGTACATTCTCCCTCTGATCGCCGGGGTTTCCTCTAGATTCCACCCACACTCCAAAGATGTACATGTTTGCAGGTCAATTAGAAATTGTAAACTGTAAATTGTGAATTGTCCCTGGTGTGTAGGATTATGGTAGTGTATGGGGTGATCACATGTCGGCGTGGTCTTGGTGGGCCGAAGGGCCTGTTTCCACACTGTATCTCGAACGTCTGGTGTGAAGTATAAAAAAGTGTTTTAATTCTTTAGTATTTTTTCTTGTGAATAATTTATTCATTTTAATTGTATGATACTATTTGAATATTTCAATTATTTTGCCTGTCAGAGATATTTAATGTATTTTTGGAGATTTGAGAGCTGGAAGGTCTGGTGGTGTGATTCAAGCAGCCATCAGACCCTTTCTGAGGGCAGTCTGTAAATTCTAGGCTTCAGTGATCAAGAACCAGTTTCAGGGTGAAGTTGGCACTGAGGGCTGGTGGTGGACAGGTGGCTCGCTGCTCACTGAAGTAGACCAGACCCAGCCATCCAACCAACTGGATGTGGCACATGGATCTAGCACAGGTAGCTATGAGAGTTGGTGGGATACAAGCTGCAGTAGAAGTGTGTTCCACCACAATCTGTAGTAATTGAATCAATAAGGCATAGATGGCTATGGACCAAGTACTGGTAAATAGGATTAGTCCAGTTGAGTACTTAGTGGCCAGCATGAACACACTGGGCCAAATGGCCTGTTTGTGTGCTGTACAACTCCATGACTCTGCTCCTCTTCATTACTATCTCCCCAACTCCCAAACACATTCCCTGATACCACCAAGCCAGACAAGGCTAAAAATTAACTGCAGACCTGGTGTTGGTTCAATATTGATGTACATGTGTTCAAAACCCCCAAAACAAGTAACAATGGGCAAAGGTACCACAGCAAATGCCACACTCAATCATGTTCATTAGGTAACCAATTAATGGGCGGTTCTGAGAATATCTCCAATTACAGGGTCATGCATAAGAGCACTGAAGACAAAGCTGGAGGAACAGTAATTCGCTTAGGCCAGCAATGCCAAATGAATGATCCTTCTGGGAGACTTACCATCACAAACGCACGTCCTCTGCCAATTCAAATCACTTTACATCTTCTCAAGAAATGGTTGAAATCGCCTTGAGAGCAAGCATACTGGACCAGAAGAGAACCAGTTTTGGCATTAGGCTCCTGAACTACCTTTGCCTCTAACAAATAAGTTCCATAGTTAAAAGTATATAAAAAGGCATGGCATCTCTCCCCTATATTGCGCCAAATTTTCACAATCATCGAAGCCTGGAATTTTACACTTTGTGGAGCTACACCATTTAAAATTAAAAGCAGAAACCACTTGCACATATATTCCCAAACCTAGACTTATGTCCTTCCTTTCTATGGGGCTAGTGTGAATGAAATGAGGTTTACTAAAATTGTATCATTGCATAAAAAGGGAGGCAGGGATAAGGCAAGTAATTAAGGGCCTGTTATTTTAATTTAGTAGTGGGCAAGTTATTATTATCCATTTTGAGTTAAAATACAAACCATCATTGACAAGGACAGTGATTAATCAGGAACAGTCAACAGATGTTTCTTAAGAGAGTCATTGTCTGAATAACAATTGATTTATTTTGATGAAGTGACAGGGAGAGTTGATGATTGTAATGCAATTGATGTCATCTATGTGGATTATAGCAAGGTTTCTGGCAAGGTCCCACACATCAGGAAACTAAAGACCCATGGGATCCAAAGGAAAATGGCAAAATGGATCTAAACGTAGCCTGGCGATAACAATGCTATTCTTTTCTTTTAGCGATTGGAAGGCTGTGACCACTGTGGTCCCATACAGTTCAGCTGAAACCTTTAAGAGATGGGCCGGTCAGTCAGGTAGTAAAAGGGCAAACAAAATATACCCCCCAAAGTGCGAGGCATCACAATTAGAGGGGTGTCAAGGCAATATACTATAGATGGCAGGATATTCAATGGTATGGAGGAGACACTTTGGAGGGTATGAGCACAGGTCCATCAAGGTCACAGAACAGATTGAGGCAGTGGTAGAGGGTACATGTTATGCTTTCCTTTATTAACTGATGCATAAAATCTAAGAGTAAGAAGGTTGGGTCACTGCTTGAGTACCACATGTGATTCTGGTCACCATTGTTTCAAGAAAGATAGAATTGGTTCAAAGAGAATTATAAGGGTGCTGCTGGTAAAGTAAAATTGCAGCTGTGTGGAAAGATTGGATGAGAGAGGCTTGCTTCCCGAGAGGAGGCTGAGGAGAGATTTAAATGAGTTGTCTAAAACTATGAAGGGTTAGGACGCCATAAATAGGAAGGAACTATTCTGTTTATTAGTGGGCCAACCATCATGGATATAGATTTATAGTAATTGGTAGAATGATTAGAAGAGAGATCAGGAAAATAAAATCCCCGCATAGAGTTTAGAATAGGGACTCACAGGTTGAAGAGGAGGCAGAGGCAGAGGCAGAGGCAGAGGCAGAGGCAGAGGCAGAGGCAGAGGCAGAGGCAGAGGCAGAGGCAGAGGCAGAGGCAGAGGCAGAGGCAGAGGCAGAGGCAGAGGCAGAGGCAGAGGCAGAAACATCGTCATATTTAAAAGGTTGCCGGGTGAACACATGTACAGCTGTGACCTGTAAGGTTGCAGCTCTTTCTCCACTGACCCAGGCACGATGGACCCAATGGCCTTTTCCTATACCTAAAATATACCAAGACTCTACACTGATAATGATTACCAGTTAACCAAGTGCAGCTGACCAATTATTTAACCAGGAAGCTGTCATTGGGCGGGTAGCTTGTTGACAATAGACTAACTCTGTGCAGTAAATTACGATTTATTGTTAAAGTAGAGTTGAATTTTGAATGCAAAATTAGAATGAGATCATCCCTTTCCAAGTTCCATACCTTCCTGACCTGATCTTTGCAGTCTATGGAGATTAAATTCCAATGAACTGCATTCTGTGCTAGAAGCACAAAGGGATGTTATTCCTCTGAGAATGAGACCTCATGATTTGTTTGCATTTTTAGCAGGCAAATTATCGACTATCTCCACTTCCAGTGATTTGCTTCTTGTAACCCCAGAACACTCCTTTGGGCTACGTAACCTCCTTAGTCCTCTTGCAAGAAAACAACACTCCCTTTTTTCAATGCTGGCGTAAACCTTCCAGTTATGCATCCATTCTGCATGTCTGTCAATTTATCCTGCACCCAGCTCTGAACCTTCACAAAGCACAATCAGACCAAAACGTCTCTTTAGCCATCCTGATTGATGGGGTTAACGGTATCAATAAATCCAATATTTTTGTTTTGGTCTTGATAAGAATTGATCCCCCTTCTGCAACATTGCCAACAATTGAGGAAGAATACAGATGACGCATCCAGTCCAATATTCACATGAGCTTTCTGTGTGCTGTGGTGGGGAATGGTGGACAGCGTGAGATGGAACAGGAGTAGAGGACAGAGCAAGAATGCAAAATATAGCTTTGCTTTAGTTGTGTAGGAACGAACTGCAGATGCTGGTTTACACCAAAGATAGACACAAAATGCTGGAGTAACTCAGCGGGACAAGCAGCATCTCTGGAGAGAAGGAATGGGTGACGTTTCGAGTCGATTTGCTTTAGTTGTTGGTTTGATTCAGCTCAAACCAATTGAGCCACCAATCCTAATATTAGGATTACAGGCTCAATTGGTTTGAGCTGAATGCATCTTTTTGTGTGTATGCATCTTTGTTAGGCTGGTCTTTTATGGGTCATGAAATCAAAGAGAATGCCTAGAGTTTAGTGAGAGATCAGCATGCATCTAGTGGAATAGTGTGACTGATCTGAGGGGCAAATAGCCTGGCCTCTGCCTATGAAGCCCACATATGAATGATCTGCAGTTACCTTTAAACGCCATCATAATCACTAAATAAAACTGCTGGAGGAAAAGGCTTCAGGTGCACAATTCCAATTAGCCATCCCCAAGTGAAATTGAAAATCCTTGGTGAATTCCAACTACATCGTTAAATTGCTGCAACAGTCTTGTCCTATACGACATGCACTGCCTTACTTCTGTTATCTTCCAGCACAGATTACATTTCCATCTGCCACGCGCATAAGTTAAGGAGGTCAGAGTTTGGCAAGGAAAGCGATTTTCTATGATGGATTTTCCTATTAAAATTTTCTGACTAACACAAAAATGCCATACATCAGAGTTGTTATTGTTGTGTTTCGACACCTTGAGAATCGGATCCCCTGTGGAGCTGCCTTTGATGACATTCCGTGGGCTCCTGGCCAACTGATACAACTGGCTCTCAAATGTCTCGCAGCAGGAGTGAAAGGGAAGCAGAGCCACAGCGGGGTGGGAAATGGATCAGATCCGAGGGACTGTTCCAATCTACAATTGGGATCAGTAGTTTATTACTTTCGAACATTTGCCAAACCGTGGCACATTCAACATAGAAGGTGATGAGACTTCACAATTGAAAAATAACTTTTCTAATTTTCAGGACAGGCTGAGTTGCTTCACTGCATTCCACAGATCCCTGCAAAAATAATTCCTAGTGCTTACACCCCGTGTCAGCTCCATGTTCCAGATGCATGCAGAGCCTTATTTAGGTCTACAGTCTCGATGTTCCCCTTATCAGCTCTCCTGTGCTCAGAGAACTACACTTGTCTGTTTAATCCATGACTCCTATCTCAAGTGAAACCACCAGTTTTTTCAGCTAAATGTTGCCAGTTGTCCCATCACTAAGCCCTAGATCCTGGAAAGTCACCACCAACTTCCACAGCTCCCTCTTCCCCCGTTGAGATACCCCCCCCCCCCCCCCCCCCCCCCCCCCCCCCCCCCCCCAGAATCCATCTCTTTGAACTGGTGACAAAATGTGCTTAAATTCACTTCTACAAAGGATCTGGAGATCTCTCGCCTTGTCAGAATGCTGTTCTAGTACAGGTAATTATTGCACCATGTGCGTTCATGTGGTTCAGTCGACGTATAAATAGATATTTCTGCCTTCGCCCTTTAACAGTATGACAAACTAGTAAATGGTATGGACACTCTGCAAGGCAGAAGTTGGCTACATTTACAGTAAAATACTGAAAACCTGCTGTCTGATTGTTTGGAAATCGTGATGGTTTGAACTCTAGTTCCTCAAGTGTTGATTCCCACTCTCCCTGCAGCACACTAGAGCCCCGGTTCTTGTGCTCCCTCGAATACCCCAGATCCTTTGTTTGCACACTCCGTCCAACACTCTGGCTCCATTTGCCGTGCTACCCTTAAACTCAGACTAAGGGGTGGCACAGAGGCGCAGTGGTAGAGTTGTTGCCTTACAGTGCCAGAGACCCGTGTTTGATCCCGACTACGGGTGCTATCTGTACGCAGTTTGTACGTTCTCCGTGTGACCATACGGGTTTCCTCCGGGTGCTCCGGTTTCCTCCCCCTATTCAAAAACTAGTATACAGGTGATTTTTGGTTGGTGCGGACTCGGTGGGCTGAAGGGCCTGTTTCCACGTTGTATCTCTAAAACTAAAAAAAATGAAAACAACTAAAAATGTGAATTAAAATAGTGTTGTTATACTCGTTAAGGCCCTGGTTGGCCTGTTCCCAGTAAACCCAGTTTCAAAACTCCCTTGAAACTTACTAAGTTCACTGGAAAATAGACAATAGACAATGATTGCAGCAGCAATCAGCAGTAGCAGCAGCAGCAATCAGCAGTAGCAGCAGCAATCAGCAGTAGCAGCAGCAGCAGCAGCAATCAGCATCAGTAGCAGCAGCAGCAATCAGCAGTAGCAGCAGCAGCAATCAGCAGTAGCAGCAGCAGCAGCAAGCAGCAAGCAGCAAGCAGCCAGCAGCAAGCAGCCAGCAGCAAGCAGCCAGCAGCAAGCAGCCAGCAGCAAGCAGCCAGCAGCAAGCAGCCAGCAGCAAGCAGCCAGCAGCAAGCAGCCAGCAGCAAGCAGCCAGCAGCAAGCAGCCAGCAGCAAGCAGCCAGCAGCAAGCAGCCAGCAGCAGCAGCAAGCAGCAGCAGCAAGCAGCAGCAGCACCAAGCTGTGTTGCTTGGGAAGTAGTGTGTGGGGATTGTGTGGGGATAGTAAGGAGTAAGACCTGTGTGATCTCCCGGACAAGTTTCGATCGCCTAGCTTGGGGTCGGAGAGGAATTTCCCGGATTTTTTCCCAAATTGGCCTGGGTTTTTTATCCGGTTTTTCGCCTCTCCCAGGAGATCACTCAGTTCTTTTGGGTGGGCGGTTGGAGCGGTTGGAGTAGCGGCCGGGCGGTAGGTTTAGTAACCGAGCGCGGGGCTTTGTTTGGAGAGTATGAGTGCCAGGGCAGTTTTTTGTTCTGGGTGTCGGATGTGGGGAATCTGGGAGTCTGATAGTCTTCCAGACATCCACATCTGCGCCAGGTGTGACGAGATGGGGCTCCTAAGGGACCGTATTAGGAACCTGGAGCGGCAGATTGATGACCTCCGTCTGATCAGGGAGAGTGAGGAGGTTATAGATAGGAGTTACAGAGAGGTCGTCACTCCTAGACCACGGGAGGTAGACAAGTGGGTCACTGTTAGGGGGGGCAAGGAACAGAGGCAGAGACTAGGGAGTACCCCGGTGGCTGTACCCCTTGGAAATAAGTACTCCTGTTTAAGTACTGTTGGGGGGGACAGCCTACCTGGGGGCAACGACGGTGCCCGGGCCTCTGGCAAGGAGTCCGGCCCTGTTGCTCAGAAGGGTAGGGAAAGGAAGAGGAGAGCGGTAGTAATAGGGGACTCTATAGTGAGGGGGTCAGATAGGCGTTTCTGTGGACGCAGTCAGGAGACCCGGATGGTGGTTTGCCTCCCTGGTGCCGGTGTCCGGGATGTGTCTGAGCGTGTCCAGGATATCCTGAAAGGGGAGGGAGAGGAGCCAGAGGTCGTGGTACATATAGGTACCAACAATATAGGTAGGATAAGGGAAGAGGTCCTGATAGGAGAATTTAGGGGGCTAGGAAGAGAGTTAAAAAAAAGGACTTCCAAAGTAATAATCTCAGGCTTAGTGCCTGTGCCACGCGATAGTGAGAATAGGAATGGAGTGAGGTGGAGGATAAATACGTGGCTGAGGAACTGGTGCAGGGAGCAGGGTTTCAAGTTTCTGGATCATTGGGACCTCTTCTGGGGGAAGTATGACCTGTACAAAAAGGACGGGTTGCATCTGAACCCGAGGGGAACAAATATCCTGGCGGGGAGATTTGCTAAAATAACTGCGGAGACTTTAAACTAGTACGGTTGGGGGGAGGGACTCAAACACAGATAGCTAATAGGCAGTGTGTGAGGCAGGAGGCAGAAAAGGGAAACACTCAGACCCAATATGTAGGAGAGAAAGAAGGGAAAAGAAATAAACTGAGAATAAGAAATGATGGGTCCCTTAAATGTGTATATTTTAATGCTAGGAGCATTGTAAGAAAGGTGGATGAGCTTAGAGCCTGGATTGACATCTGGAAGTATGATGTTGTGGCGATCAGTGAAACATGGTTGCAGGAGGGTTG
Organism: Rhinoraja longicauda; assembly: GCF_053455715.1. Lineage (NCBI taxonomy): Eukaryota > Metazoa > Chordata > Chondrichthyes > Rajiformes > Arhynchobatidae > Rhinoraja > Rhinoraja longicauda. Next base: position 66,230,059 of record NC_135958.1, on the reverse strand, counting down.
CGATTGGCAATTAAATATTCCAGGATTTCATTGTTTCAGATGTGATAGAATCGGAGGGGCAAGAGGTGGGGGTGTTGCATTGCTTGTCAGGGAGGATATCACAGCAGTGCTTTGGCAGGACAGACTAGAAGGCTCGATTAAGGAGGCTGTTTGGGTGGAACTCAGAAATGAGAAAGGTTTAACAACACTTATAGGGGTGTATTATAGACCGCCAAATAGGGAACGAGAATTGGAAGAGCAAATATGTAAGGAGATAGCAGATATTAGTAGTAAGCACAGAGTGGTGATTGTGGGTGATTTCAATTTTCCGTATATAGACTGGGAATCACATTCTGTTAAAGGGCTGGATGGTTTGGAGTTTGTAAAATGTGTGCAGGATAGTTTTTTGCAGCAATACGTAGAGGTGCCTACCAGAGAAGGGGCAGTGTTGGACCTCCTGTTAGGAAATGAGATGGGTCAGGTGACGGAGGTATGTGTTGAGGAGCACTTTGGGTCTAGTGATCACAATGCCATTAGTTTCAATATCATTATGGAGAAGGTCAAATCTGGACCAAGGGTTGAGATTTTGGATTGGAGAAAGGCTAATTTTGAGGAGATGAGAAAGGATTTAAAAGGAGTGAAATGGAAATTTTTGTTTTATGAAAAGGATATAATAGAGAAATGGAGGATATTTAAAGGTGAAATTTTGAGAGTACAGAGTCTCTATGTCCCTGTTCGGTGGAAAGGAAAGAATAATAATTTGAAAGAGCCGTGGTTTTCCAGGGAAATTGGACACTTGGTTCGGAAAAAGAGGGAGATATACAATAAATATAAGCGGCAGGGAGTAAATGAGGTTCTTGAGGAATATAAAGAATGTAAAAGGAATCTTAAGAAGGAAATTAGAAAAGCGAAAAAAAGATATGAGGCTGCTTTGGCAAGTAATGTAAAAGTAAACCCCAAGGGGTTCTACAGATATGTCAATAGCAAAAGGATAGTGAGGGATAAAATTGGTCCATTAGAGAGTCAGAGTGGACAGCTATGTGCTGAGCCGGAAGAAATGGGGGAGATATTAAACAATTTCTTTTCTTCGGTATTTACCGAGGAGAAGGATATTGAATTATGTGAGGTAAGCGAAACAAGTAGAGTAGTGATGGAAATTAGGAGGATTAAAGAAGAGGAGGTATGGACACTTTTGAAAAATATAAAAGTGGATAAGTCTCCAGGTCCTGATAGGATATTCCCTAGGACATTGAGGGAAGTTAGTGCAGAAATAGCAGGGGCTATGACAGAAATATTTCAAACGTCATTAGAAACGGGGATGGTGCCGGAAGATTGGCGCATTGCGCATGTTGTGCCTTTGTTTAAAAAAGGTTCTAAAAGTAAACCTAGCAATTATAGACCTATTAGTTTGACGTCTGTGGTGGGAAAATTAATGGAAAAGATACTTAGGGACAATATATATAATTATTTGGATAATCAAGGCCTGATTAGAAACAGTCAACATGGATTTGTGCCTGGAAGGTCATGTTTGACTAATCTTCTTGAATTTTTTGAAGAGGTTACCAGGGAAATTGATAAGGGCAAGGCTGTGGATGTTGTCTATATGGACTTCAGTAAGGCATTTGACAAGGTTCCACATGGAAGGTTGATTAAGAAGGTTAAATCGTTGGGTATTAATAGTGAGGTTGCAAGATGGATTCAACAATGGCTGAATGGGAGATACCAGAGGGTAACGGTTGACAATTGTATGTCAGGTTGGAGGCCAGTGTCTAGTGGAGTACCCCAAGGATCTGTGTTGGGTCCACTGTTGTTTGTCATTTACATTAATGATCTGGATGATGGTGTGGCAAATTGGATTAGTAAATATGCAGATGATACTAAGATAGGTGGAGTAGTTGATAGTGAGGTAGATTTTCAAAGTCTACAGAGAGACTTGGGCCTTTTGGAAGGGTGGGCTGAAAGATGGCAGATGGAGTTTAATGCTGATAAGTGTGAGGTGCTGCATTTTGGTAGGACAAATCAAAATAGGACGTACAGGGTAAATGGTAGGGAATTGAGGAATGCAGTGGAACAGAGGGATCTGGGAATAACTGTGCATTGTTCCCTGAAGGTGGAATCTCATGTGGATAGGGTGGTGAAGAAGGCGTTTGGTATGCTTGCCTTTATAAATCAGAGCATCGAGTATAGAAGTTGGGATGTAATGTTAAAATTGTACAGGGCATTGGTGAGGCCGAATCTGGAGTATGGTGTGCAGTTCTGGTCGCCAAATTATAGGAAGGATGTCGACAAAATGGAGAGGGTACAGAGGAGATTTACTAGAATGTTGCCTGGGTTTCAGCACTTAGGCTACAGAGAGAGGTTGAACAGGTTGGGTCTTTATTCTTTGGAGCGTAGAAGGTTGAGGGGGGACTTGATAGAGGTTTTTTAAATTTTGAGAGGGACGGACAGAGTTGACGTGGGTAGGCTTTTCCCTTTGAGAGTGGGGAAGATTCCAACAAGGGGACATAGCTTCAGAATTGAGGGACAAAGGTTTAGGGGTAACATGAGGGGGAACTTCTTTACTCAGAGGGTTGTGGCTGTGTGGAATGGGCTTCCGGTGGAAGTGGTGGAGGCTGGCTCGATTTTATTATTTAAGAGTAAATTGGATAGGTATATGGATAAGAGGGGATTGGAGGGTTATGGTCTGAGTGCAGGTAGATGAGACTAGGTCAGGGAGAATGGTCGGCGTGGACTGGTAGGGCCGGACAGGCCTGTTTCCATGCTGTAGTTGTTATATGTTATATGTTATATGTTATTATGTTAATAGGTGCAGGAGTGGGCCATTCGGCCCTTCGAGCCAGCACCACCATTCAATGTGATCATGGCTGATCATTCTCAATCAGTACCCCGTTCCCGGCTTCTCCCCATACCCCCTGACTCCGCTATCCTTAAGAGCTCTATCTAGCTCTCTCTTGAATGCATTCAGAGACTTGGCCTCCACTGCCTTCTGAGGCAGTGAATTCCACAGATTTACAACTCTCTGACTGAAAAGGTTTTTCCTCATCTCCATTCTAAATGGCCTACCCCTTATTCTTAAACTGTATTATACTGTTGTGGTACATATTACCTTAACCATATGAATTAAAATCATGTTGAATTGTCAATGCTTGCAACATCCAATAGTTGGGAAATTCTGCCAATCCACTAGGGAGGGGTGCCAGATTAACAGAATTTTACTGTAACACTTTTCTAAAGATTTGGAAGAGAAGGCGCTACATAATCCTTACAATACAGACTGATCAGAAGGCAGCAGCAGATTCTTCACAGTGTATGGCCAACAACCTTTACAAACGTGAGCAATTGGGAGGGGGAGGGAAAGATCCCTTGTTTCTCTGTTAATGCTCACGATCCTAGGTTTCAGCACTGTACGCAGTGCATACAAGGTCGAGTTCTGATATTTCAGCCCAGTTCCCAGGGCAGTGTTCCAAATATCATTTGTTTCCTTTTGTGGGTTGTCCGTGAGAAGTCGTGTGCGGAGCTCCATGCTGAACCCAACGCTACCCATTGTCCCAGCAGAGGCCAGGTCATCATGCATGGAGAAAGAGCCAACACAGGTGCAAGCGGCTGACTCAGCAGGAGAGCGGCGCTCATCCATGCCTCAATGACATTGCTCTCAGTGCTGACTCAGAACATAATGGCACAAATCACTCTGCAGAGACCAGAGCCCAAACTCCAGGTCGTCTCTGACAGAATGCTACACTGTGAGAAGCACCATCTAATGTATAAGACCTTAAAAAGACAACCTGCCTGTCCTCTCAGTTAGACATAACACATTCCAATTAACTATTTTTTGAAGGGCATATAGCTTCTCCTGTGTGACCTAACTAATTTTATCCTGAAACCTCAACATTAAAATCTGTTTATCACTTTGGTGCTTGCAGTATCTGGTTTTGTGTTTACTTGCTATTGCCTATACTGCAATCGGGACTACATTTCAAAAAAACGTTATTTTTAAAGCATTAAAGAATATCCTGCGATCAAGAAAGGTGTTAAATGACTTTCAGCACTGGCACTTAATTCCTCTCAGAGGCCCGTTTTAGAGTTACTTCAATTGTTGAACCAAACCTCACAGGGCTTGTGCAATAGTTGCTCAATTAGTGAGCAGCTAGCACAGGCCTCAATAGTTTGAGCTGTGTGTTGTGGTGCCTGCTTGAATAGTTTTGAATGTCCCAGGCATTCTGGGCAGTATAATGGCACAGAAGGTAGTGCATCTCAACTTAGTCTTCCCTCAGTTTCATCTGCAGAAAACATCCCAATTCTGATCAATCTGCTTGCAGTACCTGGTTTTGTGTTTACAGGCTAGAGTACTGCCAATATTGCAAAAGGGACCACCATTTCAAAATCATGGTGCAAAGCCTCAAGAACCACATAGCCTCCATAACCAAGTACTCTTGGATCCCTCTTGTTCAAGTTCTTCAACTCAGGCAGATAGTCCCAACATAAATACACATGCTGGAGATCCCAATAATATTGGCAGGAAATCTACAGTCTACCTGCCTGCTTGGAACTTATTGGATGTCAGTCAGATGGAAGCAACCCCTATTGCAGGGCAGTCCAAATTCTGCTTTCTTAACCAGTTATATTGATTCACAATGTTTTTATAGATTCTTACAGCATATAAACAGACCCTTCAGCCCAATGACACCATGCTAACAATCAAACTCCCATTTTAAAAGCCTTTACACCCAGGAGCTGGTGTAGATTGTGGCAGTACTTTATAGCGTTACATTGTATTGATAATTCTCAATTCCTTTGATAACTCTCAATTCTGGAAGCAGTAGGACAAGCAGTTATTCTGCCTCCTACCGCAACAGAAGTATTTGCAGTGCAGTAAAAAATAACATGAATCAACCTATCAAGGGTTCCAGTATAAACATCCAAAGAGAGCAAGACCAGTGACAGGGCATCCGTGCCTGTGGTAGGTTATGGAGATAGAGCTGTAGAAAGGTACAGCACGAAAACAGGCCCTTTGGTCCTCCTCATTCATACTGATCATCCAGCATAAAACACAAAGTGCTTGAGTAACTCGTCGGGTCAGGCAGCATCTCAGGAGGACGTTTCAGGTTGGGGCTCTTCTTCAGACTTTTTCACTTGACGTCACAAAAATGTTGTGTTTATAATTCCCTTCAACCAACAACATGAAGCAAGAAGTCTGTTTTGAGACTTTGGAGGACAGGAATTTGTACCTGTTAGTTTTCTGGCAAAATATACACATGGCTTTCCCTTGGCTCAGGGCAGGAGTGGTATCGTCAACTGATCACCTCAAAGATAAATGAATCAGAAGTTGCAATATCTTCTGAACCAACTAACCATGCAGATGCCTGCAGGCTTGTACTAAGTACCAAAACAGATAATCCGCAGACAATTCTCTGGAGAGAATCAATCATATATATTTAAAAACCTCGCAGTCAGTTTGCTTTGGAAACACAGCAAAATACAAAGAAACTATTCAGATAAGAAAGGGATAAAGTGACTGTTGTTTTAAATGTGTAGGAAGGAACTGCAGATGCTGGTTTAAACCGAAGATAGACACAAAAAGCTGGAGCAACACAGCGGGACACGCAGCATCTCCGGAGAGAAGGAATGGGTGACGTTTCGGGTCGAGGCCTTTCTTCAGTCTGAAGAAGGGTCTCGACCTGAAATGTCACACATTCCTTCTCTCCAGAGATGCTGCTTGTGCTGCTGAGTTACTCCAGCTTTTTGTGTTGTTTTAAATGTTCCCATCAGTGCCCATAATGTATGAATGCAGAGCACCTGGATCTCTGTTCTGCTATTCAGGCTGCATCACTGGGGTTATCACCCCTTCAACATTCTTTCTGGGTCGTAATGAGCCGAATGCAGGAGAGGTGAGCAAACCCAGGGGGCTGCTGACACTTCTGAATGTCATTATCCTGCCTGATGTGCAACAACTGTTGAATATTCCTTCTTGACCATCTGTAGCAGCAGCCTTGTAAACACTTCACATCAGATCTGTGGCTTTACTTAAGTTAAATGAATGTCCTCATAATTTGCAAGTGTGTTATCGCAACCATTTCCATTGGCCGGTGACATTGGCATTACTATTTAAGGTAATTGGCAATAAGAAAGGGCAAGATGCACAGAATTGTATTTATGAAGTGAGTTGCTATGATCTGGAATCCACTGGTGGGAAAGGAAAATTTGCATTAACTCTCAAAAGGAACAAAATATGTAAAGATGAAACTGTGGAGGACCAGGGAAGGGTGACAAAGCAGATACCTCTTTCAGAGACGTGATAAAGAAAGGATGGCTTAAATCTCCTCTGTTTATATGCAGTCGCTCCGGATTGAGAATTACTTGTTTCCACTCAACCTCTGCAGGTTCAGAGGTTGTTGATGAGGCTAATATTGGAGTGCAAAGCATTCAACAGGTAGCTCAGAGAGGGCTTGGTGGGTGGGAGCTGGTGTGCTTCTTCCATTATGGGTTTCTGCATTCACTCATTCAGAGACTCCAGGGTCTCAATGCCTTTGTGAATGCTTGGTTGTCATTTAGTGTAGCCATGAGCCAGTGATAAAGTGAGTTATCATTGTTGGGGATGGTGACCATCTAAACATACTGAAGATTCCAGGATCTGCCATTTTATGATGAAGATATTGTTTCCTTTCTGCTTTGTCCATATAGAAGGAGATGGACCCTCCAATATATTCTTTGAGCATGCTAGTTTGCATCTATCATATCTCACAGGGTGGTGATGTCAATGTCAGGCTCAGATAGTGCAGCAACATATGGTTCTGTTTCTCTTGGGATTGTGCACATTAGAAAGTCTGTGAAGTTGCAGCATTTAAAACAATACTTCTCACAGTTCTGGGGTTTTCCTCCCACAATCCCACTGTACAAAATGTCCTCCAGTACAAAACCAGAGCTAAACAACTGACACCAAATTGAAAAGATGGAGGTCATCAAAGTAATGGAGTATAAAATAAAAGCCTGGTCCGATCCAAGTTTTTAGATGCATAAAAATCAAATAGGACCAAATGAGTTTGAACTATAATGTTACTGGAAAGGGAACTACCTAGACTTTGTGGACCACAGACAGGGAGCAACCGTCTGAGATGATTTTAAGGTGCATTATCCATTGGGTTGGAAACATTAATATCTTCCACTACCCTCCTCTGAAGAATGACTACTATTAGATGATAACCAAAGATACTAGAGGAATAAGGTAGACCACTCGACCCTAAAAACCATAGTATGTCATTTTAGTAGGCAGAAACTTGCAGAAACGTTTAAAAAGAAAAATAACAAAAATCTGTGAATTGATAGATGAGATATATTCTGCATTTTAATGGTATCATCACACATACTGTTCCCCCAAAACACTGATTGCACTGCGAGAGGTATAACGGACGGTGGTTTTGCCTACTAAAATGGTGGACGTTACGCTCCTTTGCATACTACACTTCAGTATAGGCGATTTCAACGGAGTGGTCCATCTTGTTCCTCTAGTATCTTTGGTGATAACAATTTTCTGATTGGTGGTTGTACCTACTATAGACACGAAATGCCGAAGTAACTCAATGGGTCAGGCAACATCACTGGTGAAAACGGATGGGTGATGTTTTGGGTCAGAACCCTTCTTTAGACTCAGATTCAGAGTCTGAGGTATGATTCCGACCCGAAACGTCAACTATCCTTCTTCTCCAGAGATATTGCCTGACCTGCTGAGTAAAGGCCCTGTCCCAGTTCGGCGATTTTTTAGGCGACTACAGGCGACTAGGCTGTCGGCGAATCGTCGCCGGGGTGTCGCGGGCATGGTCGTGAGTAGTCTCCAAAGAGTCGTGGCGTTTTTCTGGTCGTCACTGGATTTTGTGAAGGCTTGAAATATTTCGGCAACTGTTGGTTTTACGCCAATGAGCGTAGCTTGACGTCTCCTGACATGGGCACTGTCGGAGATTGTCGCCAGGTTGCCGCCAGGTGACGTAGGTTGTCGCCGGTGCTGATTTCGGCGAATTCCAAGTGTGGACTTGATCTGGTCATCCATCAATGAAACGTGCCCATAAATGATGTCAGGTTTTGTATGTTTTTGCAAGTATTCTGTTTAAAGTGTGAATTTTAAAGTTTGAAGTTTATTGAGATTTATTGGTTTATCACAATATTTTTGTATGCACTGTTGTATGTTCTTATCAACTTTAAAAAACATTTTGTTTGAATATCAATAAAGGAAATTCTTGACATTTTGACGGAAAATTGATGTATGAAGTTATTGTATTTCAGAGTAGTTTCTCGTGGCATCATTTTCAAATAGTCATGATGCAGAATGATTGGAAACCCTACCGTACACCCCCTTTTATAGGGAAAGTGGGTGAAACCTGAATTGTCTTCAGTTGTCTTCAGTCTTCAGGGTCATAGCATGTCGTAGCTTGACGCGGGAGAGCATAGGTTGACTTCGGTTGTCGTAGGTTGTCGCCTCTGTGGTCGTAGGTTGTCGTACGTGTCGTCGTAGGTTGTCGTAGGTGCGGACGTAGGTGGACGTTCTACTTGCGACGATTGGGTCGGTGGTTTTCGGTAGCTTGCCGTAGCTTGACGTCGACTAGGTGGTAGGTTGTTGTAGCTTGTCGTAGACATTGTCGTAGGGGGGGTCGTTTACCGTTTTTTCGGCAAACTGCTATGAGTATGACAGTCGCCGGCAGTCATCTTAAAATATGCCTAACTGGGACAGGGTCTTTATCACTTTGTGTCCATCTTCGGTATAAACCAGCATTTGCAATTCCTTCCTACACACGCAGTCGTACCATTTTTGGATTCTAAAAGTTTATGTCTAAGTTTTAGCAACTTGTGGTTCATCTGCATTACTGCTGATTGTAGTTGCACGCCCATGTTTATTTTGGTTTTATATTGACTTCTTTGATGCCATGTGGAATTTTCACTTGCCTGTATTCTCTGTTCAATGCTTGCAGCAGCTAGCTCATCAGACTGCTAAATCTTTATCCAGTTGTATGTCATGAACTAAACATTAAGGAGTCGCTGAACATCCTGGAGCTTCCTGCTCTGGTACCCTCGCCTGTGTTGTCACTGTTCATCTGCGTGACCCTCTGAAGTTCATGACAAGCTACCATTTCAGCAAAACAACATTTCCACAAACGTAAAGAACCAGAAATAAATACAGAAACAGCTGGAAACTCCCAGCAGGTCAGCAGCTGAGGAAAGAAACAAAGAGTTAATATGAGAATGCTGGAATAGTCATTGTTGAAGGATGCATTTGGAATGACAGCACCATTTAGGAGGCATTTAGGTAGACGCATGGACAGGCAGGGAATGGAGAGATACGGACTACGAGCAGGCAGAAGTGCAGTTTAATTGGCATCTTGGTCACCACAGACATCATGGGACAAAAGGCTTGTTCCTTTTTTGTCATATACATCTTGGTGCAGTGCAATTCCTTGTTCACATGAAGCTCACAGGGTAAACAGTATACTTACAGTGATGATAAATATAAAAATAAGTTTGACAAGTGCAAAACAGCAGAATGGTGCAAGGGTGTGGTGTGAAATGCAAGTAGCGTAAAATAATATTGAAATATAATAACTGAATAACTGAGTGAGGTAGAGTTAAGTGTAAGAGAAAATGGCAGCACCTCTGTGAATGGTGTATAAAAGAGGTGATCGGTTCAAGTGTTGTCGGGCAGCACGGAAGTGCAGCGGTAGAGTTGCTGATTTACAGCGCTAGAGACATAGAAACATAGAAACATAGACCCAGGTTCAATCCCGATTACGGGTGCTGTTTGTACGGAGTTTGCACGTTCTCTCTATGACCGCGTTGGTTTTTCTCTCACATTCCAAAGGCGTGCTGGTTTGTAGGTTAATTGGCTTCAGTAAATTGTCCATGGTGTGTAAATTGTCCATGGTGTGTAGTGTACAAGTGATCATGGTCAGCGCGTATTTGGTGAGCTGAAGGGTGCGTTTCCATGCTGTATCTTTAAATTAAACTAAACTAAACTAAACTAAAACTAAACAAAAAAGCAACAGGGAAAAACTGTACTGAACTGAAGAAGTCTTGATGTCTGAGCTTTCAAGCTCCTGTATCTGCTCCGAGAAGGTAGAAGAGAGAAAAGGGAATGTCCAGGGTGGCAGGCACCCTTGACAATACTTCCAGCCTTCCTGATGCAAAGCCCCATGGAGATGAATTGGATGGAAGGAAACGACAAGCCTGTGATGACTGAGCTGAGTTCACCACTCTCAGCAGGTTAAGGTGAACAGCAAAGACGTTGCTATACAAGGCTGAGATACATCTATCAGAATAGCTTCTCTAGTGCATCTGAGGAACTTTGTTAAAGTCCTTGTCGATATGCTAAATCTTTTGACATGTCTAAGAAATTTATAAACATAGATTGCTTTCTTGATTACAACATCAGTGTGAAGGGACCGGGTTTGGTGTTGGTGAAATGGATGCCTGCGGACTGGAAGTTGGAACCATCTTCACATTAGCTCTGTTGATGAGGACAAGGTTGTGTTAATCCCCCTGATTCATTAGGTCACAACCAAACCTTTCCTCTTGCTAACTCTAAGTGGGTTAGCATGACACCATGACATAAGTTTCTCAAAGTCTTTGCCATGCTTTATCTCATCATTGGTGTAAATGCGGCCAACATCAGTGGTATCAAAGATCAAGTTGGCATTTGTACTTGGCCACATGGTCATGGGTGTTCAGGGAATAGAGCAACGGACAGAGCACACAAACCTCAGGGGCACCAGTGTTGAAGGTCAAGGTGAGGAAATGGTATAACCAATTCTAACCTACTGACGTCTGCCAGTAAAAAAGTTCAGAAGCCAACTGCAAATTAAGGATTCAGGGCCAAGGTCCAAGGATGAGCTTATTCAGTATTATGGTGTTCAAGGCTAAGGTTAATGAATAGCATCTTGACATATATGTTGTTGTTGTTGTTGTTCAGGTGCTCCAGTGGTGAATGAACTGCAAGGGAATTGGCATCTTCTGTAGATCTATTTTTCTTGCATGTAAATTGCAAGGATTATAGATTGTCTGCAATTGAGGGCCATTACCAACCTTTCAAAGCACTTCATTATTGTGAATGTTAGAGTTACTGGGCGATAGTCATTGAGTTAAGTCACTTTATTTTTCTTGGGGACTGAAATGATGGAGGTTTGCTTGAAGTGCCGGACGGAAGACTGTTGAAGTGAGATGTTGAAGATCTCAGCAAAGGTAGTCAGTTGATTGGTGCATGATTTCAGAACCCACTCCAAAATTGACTCCACCCAGACCAGAAGTCTCACTTTGCATCTGCATAGCCTTGCAGAGATCACACTTGGCCTATCAGTCTGAGGAAGGGTCCTGACCCAAAACATTTCTCCAGAGATGCGGCCTGACCCGCTGAATTATTCCAGCATTTTGTGTCCATCTTTGGTGGAAACCAGCATCTTCAGTTCCTTTTTATTTCATACTTGGTCTTTGTGTATGGTGTGGAACCATTCTTCTCAAAAGCTTTGCATCCAGGCTTTAACCAAGAATGAATCACCTTGTTCATGGAACATAGAACAGTATGGCCCAGGAACAGGTTCTTCGGCCCACAATGTCTGTGCCGAACATGATGCCAATGCAAACTCTTATCTGACTACACATAATCCATATCCCTCCATTCCTTGTATATTCTTTCATAAGCCTATCCAAAAGCTTCTTAAATCCCTGATGTTCACCCAAGGTTTCTGGTTAAGATAGACCTTTGTTGTCTTTGTCAGAGCACAGTGGTCCATGCATTTCTTAATGAAACCGGTGATGACTGAGGTATACTAACCCAGGCTGGATAAAGTGGTCTTGGACTTGTCCCACTCCACTGACTCAAGCCAGTCTGAAAATAGACCCTTGGCCTTACATTCCAGACTCTGCCTATTAGCCGGCAGAAGCAGCAGCAACAGATGATCAGACCGGCTGAAATGAGGGTGAGGGTTGGAGTGATGGACGAACTTAATGGTGGTGTAGCAGTAATCAAGAGTGTTAATACCCCATGTGGGGAAGGAGACATGATGATGGTATTTGTGGTGGCGATGATGGTATTTGTGGTGGCGATGATGGTATTTGTGGTGGCGATGATGGTATTTGTGGTGGCGATGATGGTATTTGTGGTGGCGATGATGGTATTTGTGGTGGCGATGATGGTATTTGTGGTGGCGATGATGGTATTTGTGGTGGCGATGATGAACAGGGCATCAGGGTTTGCTGTTTCGAGAAAGTTGACTATGGAGTAGAATTTGTTCGGTACCACCTTGGCCTTGGATCTGGCTGATGTGTAGATCACCAACAAGGTGGTAGCGGTGAATAAAAGAGATGGCATTTTATGAACAGGTATTCCAGGTCAGGGAAACAGAGTTGAGCGACACAGTTGTAAAGATGCAAAGCCAGTTAAAGGGTAGGGGTGGTGATTTGTGGGGTGCAAACAAAGAGCAGAATGAAGGGCAGCAACTTTAACGGACAACAGAGATGGTAATAATGCAGATTACAAGAAACTGATTACAGGAGCAAAGATGGAAGTGAAAGATTGGCTCAAGGGATGTGCAGACAATCACAGAATGTCCAAGAGAAAATGAGCAATTAAAATGTTACATTGCATTTGCTGAAGCAAATCTATCACTCTGCATTCTTGAATCTCACTGGGAAATTAATATCTTCATTTCTTCGTGTTGAGGAAGCTCAATAAGAAAATGCTGAAGCCCTGGAGTGCTGTGTGTGATGAATGATGCTGTGAATTAATAGACTCCGTGAAGGCCTGGCCATTTCGCTAGTTTCTCAATAAAGTTTTAATTAGGACATTGCTGGCACTCTTCATTTTATGCAGCCTTGGGACACATGTCTTAAAAGAAAACTCCTTATCATATAATTATATATAAACAACCGGTGCCAAACTATGGCGCTTGTTTAACTCTGCCGAGACTGTGAGTCAGCCAATGCCATACTTTCCCTTTAACAGACCTCTGCAAACCAATATCTCACTTTATGTAGAAGAAATCAGATGTGGTCATTTGATGAATTAATCACTATTTTGAGAGGTGGTTGGGAGTGGCAACACAAGGGAATCAATGTAAAATCCACAGAACTGTATTAGAATGTAATAACCTATCTTTACTTCCAGACACCATTTACTCCCATTTTCCTTCCCATCCTCATTCTGGCCTCTACGAAGCTCAATCTTCAGCACAGTTCTAATTAACTGTGCGATGCTTGAATACCATGGCATAATCTTGCCATTAAATATTTTACAGCCTTTTGAACTCCAAAATGACATCAAAACTCCCAGGTGATAATCACTGCTCTCATTTTCTGCAGCACCAATTATTGTTAGTGATTTCTCTGTTGCTGTTTACATTTCCACTTTGTCTACCGATGTTTCTTTACTTGTTGCATACTCCTGTCCCAACATCTCTTTTGGTGTGTAAGTGCAACGGTGATCCAACACAATGGGTTCAATTGGGATCCAACCCAATCAATGGTGATCGTTTCTTCCCTTACCTCGTTTCCCTGCAGGCTGTGCTTGCTTAAGTTTGAAATGTTGTTCAGATTGGATGAAAACCCATCTAACCTGAGCATCCACCATCCTCACCTGTAGCTTTGTACCATTGGTGATTTAATGCTTTTTCCACAAACTTCAGAAAGGGAAGGTCAGCAGGTCATCATCTGCCAGTTTCCATTGATTGGGTTAGCAGTGGAGAGAGTTTTCAGCTTCAAGTACCTGGGTGTTAACATTGAGGATGATTTGTCGTGAGCCCAGCACAGAGATGTAATCATGAAGAACCCATGTGAGCAACCCACCTTTCTTAGAAGGTTAAGGAGATTTGGCATATCATGGAATAATCCACAAACTTTTACAGATGCTCTGTAGAAAGTATCCTGACGGTTGCATCAGGGCCTGGTACAGCAATTCTAATGCTAAGGAGCGCAGTGTTGGCTCTGTAGGGACACAGGGATTGGTCCAGGCCATCGAACCCTCTGATTGGTAGACGAGGTGAGGTGGTACGCAGGTAAAGGGAACGAGGCAGTCTCGTTTAGTCCTCCAGCGGAGACAGTAAGATTTATGGTTGTCTGTCGTTTGATGCGTTGATTGTCACGGTTGTTAATGTTATAATAAACGTCTACCTCAACGTACTTTGCCTACGACTCGCCATAGTGGTGACCCCAACGTGATCACAGATCACCAAGATGTCCCAACGGGAGGCATCGACGCCAAACACAGTCGGCGTTCATCTGCCCCCGTTCTGGGCCCACCAACCATGCCTGCGGTTCGCCCAAGCGGAGGCACAGTTCCACCTCCGGGGAATACAGGAGGACGCGACCCGGTTCTACCACCTACTGAGCGTCCTGCCGTCGGAAATGTCCGCACGGGTCGCGCAGTACGTCACCGACCCGCCAGAAACCGATAATTATGCGGGCCTCAAGTCGCTGCTACTGAAAACCTTCGGGCGCAGCCAACAACAGCGGGCCAGCACACTCCTGCACTTACCTGAGCTCGGGGATCGACCGCCGTCGGTCCTCATGACGGAGATGATGACTAGCGGGAGAACACACCAAATGCCTCATGTTCGAGGAGGCATTCCGCGAAAAGATGCCAGAGGACGTCCGCGTAGTTCTAGCAGACGTTACTTTCGGGGACCCGATGGATTTCGCAGAAAAGGCGGATGCACTGGTCGCGGCAAAGGCGAGGCGCCCCGGGTCAGTAAATCGGGTTTCAACACAGGTGAGCGACCGACCGCGCGGCCAAGATGGCGCCCATCCGCCCGCCACTTTTCAAAAAGCCCGCCAAGCTGCTACGTCGACGGCGGCCATTTTGAAACTGGCCCGCGACACACCATCGCCTCTACCTGGCGGAGCAACATGCGGGTACCGTTTTCCTCGTGGACACCGGGGCGATCGTCAGCATTGTGCCTCCATCCTGCCAAGAAGCGCGATCAGGTAAGACCGGCCCCCCACTCATTGCGTTCAACGGCAGCCCTGTCCGTACCTACGGAACACGGGACATGTCCCTGTCCTTTGGTTCCAGGACCTACAACTGGACTTTCATCATCGCAGATGTAGGCCAAGCAATCCTGGGCGCGGATTTCCTTTGGGCTTTCTCGTTAATCCCTGACGTCCGCGGGAAGACCGTGCAGCCGTCGTCCAGTAGCGTTGACCCCCCCGCTCCTTCGGTTTCCGTGTCATCCACCCCGACCGTCCAGGCCGTCACTACGACCTCCGACCCATTTGCTGCGATACTCGCTGATTTCCCGGAGCTCCTAGTCCAGCGATTCGACACACCTGCTGCCAAGCACGGAGTCGTGCACTTCATCCCCACGGAGGGACCGCCTGTTTTTGCCCGAGCCCGACGCCTACCCCCCGATAAGCTGGCAGTCGCTCGCGAAGAGTTCCTCACTTTGGAACGACTGGGGATCATACGCCCGTCAGACAGCCCGTGGGCCTCACCGTTACACATGGTCCCAAAAGCATCTGGGGGGTGGAGACCATATGGCGATTACCGACGCCTGAACGCCATCACCACGGCTGACCGATACCCGATCCCGCATATTCAGGATTTTTCGGCCAGCCTAGAGGGTGCCACGGTTTTCTCAAAACTGGACTTAATCCGAGGGTATCACCAGATCCCGGTTCGCCCTGCAGACATCCCTAAGACCGCCACCATCAACCCGTTCGGGCTTTTTGAGTGGCTGCGGATGCCTTTCAGCCTCAAAAACGCCGCCCAGGCGTTTCAACGCCTCATGGATCATGTGGGTCGGGGTATGCCTTTTGTGTTCATCTATCTGGACGATATTCTCGTGGCAAGTCGGTCGGCTCACGAACACTGGTCCCACCTGCGCTCCATATTCCAAAGGTTGCAGGACCACGGTCTGATCCTACACCCGTCCAAATGCCAATTCGGACTATCCTCAGTCGATTTCCTGGGCCATCGGATCACACAGGCCGGTGCCGTTCCCTTGCCCGAGAAGGTGGCTGCTATCCGCTCTTTTCCCCGCCCCGACACAATCAAAGGGTTACAAGAGTTTGTAGGGATGGTAAACTTTTACCACCGCTTCGTCCCGGCAGCAGCCCGGATCATGCGCCCCCTTTTCCAATGCCTCGCGGGTAGCCCCACCGAGCTCGTGTGGTCCCCTGCTGCCGACGCGGCTTTCGCGGCAGCCAAGCTGGCCCTCGCGAACGCCACCATGCTCGTCCACCCGCGCGCCTCTGCCCCCACGGCCCTCACCGTCGATGCCTCCGGCGTGGCGGTGGGGGGCGTCTTAGAACAGCAGGTTAACGGCCTCTGGCACCCTTTGGCCTTTTTCAGCCGCCAGCTCACTCGCCCCGAGATAGCGTACAGTGCCTTTGATCGGGAACTCCTGGCCCTCTACCTGGCGATCCGTCATTTTCGCTATTTTTTAGAGGGTCGCTTTTTCGTGGCTTTCACTGACCACAAGCCACTGATGTTTGCTTTTTTGAAGGTTTCCGATCCGTGGCCGGCCCGCCAGCAGCGACACCTCACTTACGTTTCGGAATTTACCACCGACGTTCGGCACATTGCGGGAAAACTAAACGCCGTGGCGGATGCCCTGTCCAGACCGGCGGTTTCCCCGGTTGCCGAGGTAAGTTCCGGGGTGGATTTCCAGGAGCTCGCGGAGGCTCAGCGCCTGGAAGACACCCCATCCCTATAACCCCACACCACCTCGGGGTTGCGGTTGGCACAGGTAGCCTGTGGTCCCACGCGTACTAAACTCTGGTGCGACGTTTCCCTGCCGCGCACCCGCCCGGTAGTACCCACTTCCATGCGGCGCCAGGTTTTCGACACTATTCACGGCCTGGCACACCCGTCCATACGGGCCACTTCGGCTCTGATTGCGGCTCGATTTGTCTAGCACGGGCTGCGGCCTCCTGGGCCCGCTCCTGCATTCCGTGCCAAACCTCCAAGGTCCACCGACACACTCGGCCCCCCGTCCAGCAGTTCACGATCCCCGCAGTCCGATTCCTCCACATCCATGTAGATATCGTCGGCCCGTTACCCCACTCCAGGGGCTACACCCACCTCCTCACGGTAGTCGAGCGGTTCACCAGGTGGCCAGAGGCGCTCCCGTTGTCCGACATCTCAGCAGCCTCCTGCGCGCGGGCTCTGGCGCTAAATTGGGTTGCCCGTTTCGGCACTACCGACCGGAGCGCCCAATTCACCTCATCCCTGTGGGTTACAACAAACCACCACATATCACCCCCAGGCCAACGGGATGGTGGAACGGTTCCACAGGCAGCTTAAAGCCTCACTCACTGCCCGCCTGTCCGGCCCCGACTGGGCCGACCAGCTCCCATGGGTTCTCCTGGGTATCCGCACGGCTCCGAAGCACGATCTCGGAGCTTCCTCGGCAGACCTGGTCTATGGCTCGCCCCTGCGGGTACCAGGCGACGTTCTCCCCCAATGCTCCACCCCCCCTCCCTCCATGACAGCACTCTTAGCTGCACTCCGAGCGCGGGTGGGGTCCCTGGCCCCGGTCCCTGCTTCTCGTCACGGGGATCCCCCTTCACATGTCCCGCCGGCTTTGGGCGACTGCGAGTTTGTTTTCCGGCGCATAGATGCCCACCGCCCCCCTTTCCGACCAGTTTACCAGGGTCCGTTCAGGGTAGTGAAGAGAGGCACAGTCACCTTCACATTAGAAGTGGGTACAAGACAAGAGGTCGTCTCGGTATCCCGCCTTAAGCCTGCCTATTTGGACCCAGACCAGCCCGTCACAGCGGCTCAACCTCCTCGCAGAGGCCGCCCTCCGGCCGCGGCTCCTGTACAGCAGTTTCCCCCCTCGCTGCCCCCGTTCGGGACCCCGCTTCCCCCGGTCTCCTTGCCACTGCCCCCTCAGGCTCCGGCAGTTTCCTCTCCTCCCGCGGTGCCGGTTTCCCCGTCCCCACCCCCGGCAGGGCCCTCCTCTCCTCTCCGCACCCGCTCCGGTCGGGTGGTCCGGGCACCTGCCCGGTACCGCACCGAGGGTTCTGGGGGGGGGGGGTCATGTAGGGAGACAGGGATTGGTCCAGGCCATCGAACCCTCTGATTGGTAGACGAGGTGAGGTGGTACGCAGGTAAAGGGAACGAGGCAGTCTCGTTTAGTCCTCCAGCGGAGACAGTAAGATTTATGGTTGTCTGTCGTTTGATGCGTTGATTGTCACGGTTGTTAATGTTATAATAAACGTCTACCTCAACGTACTTCGCCTACGACTCGCCATAGCTCGATCATTACAGACACGGCTCTCCCCACCATTGAAAGTATCTACATGAAGGCTGCCTCAAGAAGGCAGCATTTATCACAAAGGATCTCCACCTCTTCATCTCGCTGCGCAGGTGACGTTACAGGTTGGGACCCATCTTTGGACAAAACAAGAGTCCCAATCTGAAATGTCACCTATCCATGTCCTCCAGAGATGCCGCATGACACTCTGAGTTACTCCAGCACTTTGTGTCCTTTTGAATTGGGTGCCTGTTGATCTGGCCAGTTTTATTCCATAGTCTTAATGCTGTCAGCCACATCACTATTAGTCAGCAGTCACCAGGCAAGGACAGAGGAGTCCCATCCCTGAAGGACATCAGGGTACCAGATGGGTTTTTATGACAATTTAGTTTGTTTCATAGCCTCCATTAAAACATCCCAGATTTATTTAATTAGATGATTTTGAATTCACCAGCTGTGATGAGATTTGAAGTTATAACTCAGCATCGTTAACAAAGTCTTCTGTCCAATTACGTAGGTTCCTCTGCTACTTTACCTCAATGTTGTTAATGAACACACAGCAGAAGTTTTGCAGAAGTTTAATTGTATCAGCCAAGGCCAACAAGAATTTTTTAACCTAAGTCTCACTCGCCATCTTGTCTTACATTTTGTCAAGGGTATGATGGACTAATCTTCTCCCACCTGAATAGGTCAAGCATGAACAGTCAGGAGATTGAGGAGTGCTCACACTGGAAATGTTTTCTCCACTAATGGCCTAGTCAGTCGTCTCCACATCCACAAGTGCACTGCGCTGGAATACTTGCCAGTCAAAGCAAAGTCTCACAAACAGAATGAACATTTCAACCAGTTTAGCTGCTCGTGGCAATAGTCACAAAACATGATTGTGCTAACTTTTGACAAATCTACCCAAATACATCTGAAGTGGGTGGGATCGGCATGGGCACTCAAAATAATGAAAACACAAGGAACTGCAGATGCCGGCTTGCAAGAGAAAAGCACAAAGTGCTGGAATAACACAGCGGGTCAGGCAGCATCTCTGGAAAGCAGGCAATGTTTCCGGTTGCACCCTTCTTCAGACTGATTGTGGTGGAGGAGCAAAAGCTGGAAGAGAGGTGGGGGCAGGACAAAGCCTGGCAAGTGAGTGATGCTTTGAAACAGAAAGTAGTGGACTGATTCTCGAAACAATCAAATAGCAAATAATTTAAATAATCCAAAACAATTCGAAACATGAAAGTAAGTCCAGAAGGTGATTATTGCCTGGACCTTGGGAGAGCAGTGACTAGTTTAGAGTCATGGAGTCAGACAACATGCAAACAGACCCTTTGGCCCATTGAGTCCACAATGTCCATCCAACATCCATCGGTTCTGTTTTATTCCTCTGACATTCCAAGCAACTCCCCCAAATTCTCATCTACACACTAAGTGCAGTTTACAGTGACCAATTTACCAACAAACATGCACATTTTTGGGATGTGGGTGAAAACCAGAGTATGGGGGAAGACAATTAACCTACAAACCTGTACATCTTTGGAGATGGGACTGGGGAAAACCCACAAAGGTCACAGGGAGAATGTACAAACTCCGTACAGACAGCACCCGTAGTCAGGATTGAACCCGGGTCTCTGGCCATGTAAGGCAGCAACTCTACCGCTGCACCACCATGTCGCCCAAGTCTCCAGGTCTTACTGTCTGATCTATGATAGCTCTGAGGCCTAATCTTGAGATTGAGACTACCTTGATCAGCCTTTTCATATCAGTGATGCCACAACCTCCATTGCCCAGATATATACACAACTCTCACACTATTTTATTTCCCAACCTCTGGCAAATTGTGTCCAATCAGTCCCTCTATTGGCTTCATGCAAATGACATCTTAACAGTTCAAAAGCCTTCATCAGATAGTCGGAAGTCATAATGTGTGGAGCCTTACATCACAGGCCGACATATCAGGAAGTCTACGCAAACTAAAGACAGAAGTGTATCCATTAATATTACTTTTGACGCCGACAGATTGCATTAAACATCATGTTAAGAATTAATGCTGCAATATCTCCAGGCCCCAAAGCGACTGTAAAAAAAATGACTGCAGTTTTCAATGCTTCATGACTAAAATATGAAAATTAGAATTTTTCTATGGATTTCGTGGAACTGTTCATTTTTCAAACAAACTTATTGGGACGCGGTTTCAATCACAGTTTCTAGTTGTTACCACAATGTTGAGAAAAATATGTCAAATTGGGAAAGTTGGGCTGGTACATTGACTGGAAAGTACTGTAATGCTGCCACGTTACACCTTAAGCTCAAAGAATTCATGATGAAATAATTGGAGTCTTAAACTTCAATTAAAGGCTAAAGATGAAATAATTGGAGTCTTAAACAACATAAAATAAATTGTAATATCTGTTTCTGGCAGTTCTGGGGAGAGTAGAATTGGGAAGCGAGAAGATGCCAAATACCAGGCCGAGGCTGTTGGGTTGTGACTGCTTTGGGATGGAGGGCACCCACCTTAGACTGTGCTTTGTCACAGTCTCTTGCCCAGAGTAAGGGACTCAAAAACAGAGGGCATAGGTTTAACATGAAGGGGGAGAGATTTTGTAGGAACCTGAGGGGCAACTATTTTACGCAAAGGGTGGTGGGTGTATGGAATGAGCTGCCAGAGGAGGTAGTTGAGGCAGGGACTATTGCAACATTTAAGAAGCAATTAGACTGGCATATGGCTAGGACAGGTTTAGAGGGATATGGGCCAAATGCCGTCTAATGGAACATGTAGATGGGACATGTTGGTCAATGTAGGCAAATTAGGCCGAAGGACTTGTTTCCACACTGTATGACTCTATGACTCTTTGACCTCACTTGCCCAAGGCTTCATCACTGTATTTCTTGGATTTCTTTCGACTGTTTTTATGGATGAGAATTAAAATTTGTGTTATTTACGTCCAGATTCAGCTTCCAGTTCTCTGAGCTCAGGAAAGATGAAAAGCAAAGACCTGCCCACCCTGTCCTAATCTTAAATGCAGAAGGCCACCTTAATTGCATTGGTGTGATATCTGTGTTGTTACATTGGCCTTACCTATACACTCTGCGAGAGATTAACTATTCAGGGTTTCATTTATATTCTCGTTAAAATATAGCACAAACCAATTAGTGAAGTACTTCACAACTGCATTCACAGCTGGAAAGTCAATTTGCACGCAGCAAGGCCCTGTAATAGGATGGCATTAAACGGCATTGAGAAAAGTGATCATTTCGTCTGTTTTATTAGTGCTGTTGGTTTAGGGAAAAGTGCTGTGCAGGGAAAGCTCAGCTCTTTTTCAAATGATACCCCAGAAACTCGTAAGGCCATCTAAAAGGGCAGATGGGACCTCCGTTTATTATCCAATTCAATATTGATTGCCAGTTTGCATTGAATTACGGTAGTTTTGGAATGCGAATTTGTCTCCATTGGGAACTATGTGGAGACTGATGACTATTATCACGTTAATCTGGGCTTGATTCCAACCCTGGTTGCGGCACTGAAAGGACAGAGTGCTCAATGTCAGTGGCTAACTGCTAAACTGCACCAAGGGGAAATTTAACAGTTTAGTTCTTGCAGTGCGGGCTTTGGAAATGGAACCACATGTCGGGAATTCACGAATGGTGATCAACATGCCAATTCGTGGCCATATTTCTCAGTCTGTTTAACACAAAACATCCATCCAGAAATGTTAAACAAAGAGAGTTCAAACTTAGTTTCTGGAGAATTTGAGTTTTTACAGGCTTACTTTCTTGAATTCTGCCCGCTCCTTGACTTGATGGATATTGGTTCGTGTGACTGAGAATTAATGAGAGGTGAACTGTGCCACAGGCTAAAATTGAATAAAATATTTGGCCCAGACTTATGTTGCTATATGTAATTGATCTGCCTGTCTTTCTTGTCACTGGATCTGTAATGGTTGTAAGGAAGGTGAATTTGGTTACACAATCACCTGTTGTAGTGGGAAAATCTGGTATATTAATCAATGTTGAACAGTTGCAAGTTTTATTTTTCATTCCTTTTGGAATGAAACCCACATTTATTGTCTCTCCCAGTTTTGATGCAACAGCATTGCGTGCTACAGCACTTGGGAGAGGGGGGTCATTAAGATTGACTGCAATGGTATGGATTGGGAGCACTGGCATGTCAAGGTTAATACCTCCTCTTTATTTCACACATTTGTTAAACCAATTACAAAATTTGAAACTGCCAAGGTTGACTTTGAATTCACTTTCAACTTGATTATTGGTGCAAGTCTTTAGCTTATTTGTTTGGTAACGTCATTGGTACCCTTTCAGAAAACTTCAGTGAGGTGGTAACGCTTTTTCGGAATACAGTCCACAAGAGGATCATTGTTAGTCAAGCCATAAGTTGGAATGGTTGGCTGTGAGCAACATTAAACATTTGTGAGGAAGATAATTGTATTTTGCTGTCTGGGGAGGTGGAAGGTGGATTCAGTGCTGCTTTTGAAGAAGTTTGAAACTGGGAACCTGTAGTGTGGGTGAAGACAGTGCCTCTCTTAAGAGAGAAGTCACAAGTACCACTATCTCTATCTCCAGTCTCTCGTACTTTTATCATTCATCCTCTTTAAACAGAAGCCCAACATCCCATGTTTATGGGCACCAACTGTCATTCAAGTAACATTAAAATTGGAATAAATTTCCTCCATGATTGTCAAGCAAACCTGCAGATGCTCGAAACACTCAGCAGGTTAGGCAGCATAAGTGAAAAGAGAAAGAGACTTAACTTTTTACATTCCAAACCTCTTGTCTAGAACTGGAAAAGAGAGAATCTAAAACATTAACTCTGCTTTTCTTTCCAAAATATTACCCGAGTGTCACTAAGTGTTTCTAGCATGTTCTCTCTTTTATCCTCCATAACTTCATCCACCTCAGTCCCAATGACGTCTTCCACCCCCACACACCTCCATCAACTCCACATACCCACTTCTTTCAATCCAAGAACCTCTGCTACTTTTTTTCAAAAGGCCCTAAGTACTGGAATTTCCTCCCGAAAACTTCCGGGTTGTTCTTTCATTAAGCCAATTCCAAAATGTTGTCTGTTTGACTAAACGTTTGGTCAACTTCCCCACAGCTCATTTCTTCTTGTTGGGTTTTCGTGTGACAAGGTTCTGTGGGATTTTATTAATGGTTTATGGGACGGGATGGCACTGGTATTTAGTACCTGTTCCTTATTGCCTCTGATTTGGGAGGCAGGTGAGGCATCAAGTGCATTGGTGGATCAGCATATTGGCCCAGCACAAGTAAGGGTGGCAGATCTCCTCCCCTGAAGGACATGAGTGAACCAGATGCGTTTTTACTACCATTCAGAAGATTCATAGTTACTGTTACCGATAACAGATTTACAGTATAATTCTAGATTTATTTAATTACAGATATTTAAGTTCTCCAGCTGCTGTGGTGGTATTCAAAGTCAAGTCCCTCGATGCAATATTTCAGGCATGATGATGCTCGTATCCAAATAAAGCTTTGGCCTTTTCCTAAATTTCCGGGACATTTGATCAGTCAATGTGCTGCAAGTTGGTAAGGAGTTCAGAACTTAAAAGAAGACAAAGATTTGGCAAATAGTTACCAAAATGTAAGTAAATTGTAGATATAAGGCTGGGCTGCAGATAAAAGTAAATTCAAAGATATTTGATTACGGGAAAACAAAACAAAACATTGTCGGATAACAAAGAAATGTACTCGGAATAAACTGATGTAAACATGACAAATAGCACAGTGGATCAGTAATGGGAAATAATTAAACAGCAGATGGAGGAGCTCGAACTAATTATATTCCAGACGCTGTCCAGTTCAATATTTGACGCTTAAAAATATTTTTTAAAGCATTTAAAAGTAGAAAGAAGATAAACATGAAAAAAAAAGGCTTCAAACAGTACAATTAAATAGGCAGGATGAGAAGACGGTTTAAGATGATGAACATCGAGGTTATTTAAGAATGCTATTAGGAAGATGGAAGATTGAAGGCAAGTACCAGCTGGATTAAAGGACGGATGCTTTATTGCGGAGGGGGAATAGCGAGTGTACTTTGCTTCGTGTCAATAGGGAAGTATGTGTAGAGATTGCAGAGTCTTTGCAAACAGCTGTCAAACTGCTTTTAGAGATAATTGCCAAATGACAAACAAGACTAAAGCTGATACTTAAACCAACATACAAACAAATGAAATAGGAGCAGGAGCTGGCCACTCGGCCCCTCAAACCTGCCCCATCACGATCAAATTATGGTTGATCTGATGGCAACCAACACTGCACTTTATCTACCAATGCAAATCTTTCATCCCTTTGCCTATCAAGAAGCTATCTACCTCCACCTTAAAAATATTAAAAGACTCCATAGCGTTTTGATTCCAAAGACCTATAACAATTTGAGAGAAAACAAATTGCCTCACGTGTGTTTTAAATAGGATTTGTTATTTTTAAACAATGATTGCTCATTCTAGATACTCCCAAAAGAGGAGCCATCACGTCTGTATCCACCCTGTCAAACCCCCTGAGAACATTATCTGTTTCAGCCGGGTTCTCTCTCACTTTTCTAAACTCCAGCAGACGCAAGACTAGCCTGTCCCACTGTCCCTCAGAAAAACCCCCTACCATTCCTGCTATTTGTGTGGGAAACCTTCCCTTAATTGATTTCAATGCAGCAACAGCTTATGTTAAATAAGGAAACTAGTATTAAATAGTGTGCTCCCAAGGTGGTCTCACCCTATATAACTGAAAGCATACCACTCCTACGTTTACATTTAATTCCCCTAGCAATAACCAGTAACATTTGCGTTGGAAGGAACTGCAGATGCTGGTTTAAACCAAAGATAGAAACAAAAAGCTGGAGTAAATCAGCAGGTCAGGCAGCATCTCTGGAGAAAAGGAATAGGTGACGTTTCAGGTCGAGATCCTTCTTCGTATCTATAACAATTGATTAGTTTTTCTAATTATTTACCGTATATTTGTCTTTTGGGAATCCTACTCTAGAACACTCAGATCGCTTTGCCTCTCATAACTGTGCAACCCCTTTGGATATGCTTCCTTTTAATTTTATCTATCAATTTGTGCATTTCCCCACATTACATTTTTTTTTTTTAGAGATACAGTGCGGAAACAGGCCCTTCGGCCCACTGAGACTGCGCCGCCCAGCGATCCCCGCACATTAACACTATCCTACACACACTAGGGACAATTTTTACATTTACCCAGTCAAATACCTGTACGTCTTTGGAGTTTAATTGCATCATGGTCTGGTGTGGCAATTCCAACACACAAGAAAACACAAGAAGCTACAGAGAATGGTGGACTCAGCCCGGTCCATCATGGGCACAGCCCTCTCCACCTTGAAGAACATCTAAAAGACTACAACATCAATAAAGAATCTGTCATCAAAGATCCCCAACATGTGGGCCATGCCTTCTTGCCACTGCTACCATCGGGCACGAGGCACAGAAGCCTGAAGTCCCGCACCATCAGGTTCAGGAACAGCTACTTTCCTACAACTATCGGATTCTTTGAGCGAACCTGCACAATACGAATTCCATCTATGCAACAGAAAACGACAGACTACCACTTGCACTACCTTGGACTTGTCTTTTCATTGTGTTTTGCACTAACGTCTTGTTTTTTTGCACATTTCTTTCTTTTCACTGTCTGTAGAATGTATGTATAATTTATGTTTTTGTGTGTTGTCTGAGTCTATGTGTCTGTGATTCTGCTGCAAGCAAGTTCTTCCCTGTACCTGTACCTCACTGTGCTTAGGTTTAGGATTATTATTGTCACATATACCAAGATTCAATGAAAAGTGTTTGTTTGTGCGATATCCAATCAATGGCAGCACGGTTGCATGGTGGTGGAGCTACTGCCTTACAGCGCCAAAGACCCGGGTTCGATCCTGAGTATGGGTGCTTGTCTGTACCGAGTCTGTATGTTCTCCCTGTGACCTGTGGGTTTTTTCTGAGCTTTCGGTTTCCTTCCACACTCCAAAGACGCACAGGCTTGTAGGTTAATTGGCTTGGTACTAATGTAAATGTGAAATCGTTCCTAGTGTGTGTAGGGTAGTGTTAATGCACGGGGATCGCTGGTCAGTGCGGGCTCGGTGGGCCGAAGGGCCTGTTTCCGCGCTGTATCTCTAAACTAAACCAAACTAAATCAGATAATGCTATACATGAATACAATGAAGCCAAACACAGGACTTGTACATTTGCCAAGAAACTCACCGATTCCCCCATTGAACAAGCACGGTCACCACTTACCGCACCACTGTACTGTTGAATTTTAGGTGCCTTACAATTTTTAACCCAGGATGATTGACCACCTATCTTCACTCCCAGCGACACTATCTGCCTCACTCAACCCATCCAAGATAACTTCTGTTGCCAAATTTCTAAGTCAACTGATCTGTACTTCCGAAAGTCATTATATTGTCAAGTCAAGTCAATTTTATTTGTATAGCACATTTAAAAACAACCCACGTTGACCAAAGTGCTGTACATCAGTTCAGGTACTAAGAATGAACATACAATGGCACACAAACATAACAGCACATACATAAATAATTCACAGCGCCCCCTCAGAGGGCCTCAAACGCTAGGGAGTAGAAATAGGTTTTGAGCCTGGACTTAAAGGAGTCGATGGAGGGGGCAGTTCTGATGGGGAGAGGGATGCTGTTCCACAGTCTAGGAGCTGCAACCGCAAAAGCGCGGTCACCCCTGAGCTTAAGCCTAGACCGCGGGATATTGCTAAAGGTCAGATGAATTCTGATTATTAATTTTGGTGAAATAACTGTTCCAGTAAGCCTGCTCATTGCTCTCTCCTTCCTCTCTATCAATAATCATTCAACCTTCCTACACATCGTATGCACACATCTCTACTCAATGATTTTACCCTTTTCTCTACAAATGGTTTCTGTCTTTAGAAAATCAAATCAAATCGGATTCATCATTAATATATCACAATGTATACTAGCTAGACTCAGACAACACACAATCCATAAATTATATTTAAATTACACATAAATTCTGCAAGACAGTAAAGAAGATTGCAAGAAAAAGATATGTGCAAAACATAATTAGAAAAGAAAACACAATTGTAGTACAAGAGTTGTTCTGTTACTGAGATAGGATTCAGGTTGTGCAGGTTGGTTCAAGAATCTGATGGTATGTGACTTTAGGCTTCTATACTTTGCCCTTTACTGTCCTATTATTTCCCCCCATCAAAGATCTTCCCTTTGTTCCACCCTTTGCACCTTCACTGCCCCCTAGACTCATTTGTTTCTATCGCTCTCAGTTCTGATGTAAAGGTCTGAGACATGAAATATTGATTGTTTCACTTTCCACAGAGGCTGATGGGTGTTTCCAGCATTTTCTGTTCTTATTTCAGATCTGCAGCATCTGCAGTTATTTCTGATTTTCAATCGTTGACCAAGCTGGTTGAGTCTTGAAGGACATTGTTGCAGGGAGGGGCCTGTGATAAGTAATAAAACAACCAGTAGGAGGGGAAAATCTCCACTGATATAAAACAGAAAAAAATAGGAATACTCATCAGAAAAGTTAGTGATCTGAAATATTAACTGTTTCTCTCTCCACTGGTGCTGGCTGACTTGTTGATTAATTCCAGTTGTGTCTATTTATAATTCCGATTTCTAGCATCTGTAGTTTTCTGTTTTTCAATCATCTTTTTCCAATCAACCAAATGTATCTGTACACAATAGTATTGGTGTGCGATCTCACAACCTTTGTGAAGGCACAGCTCACCTTGAAGTTGGATCGGCTGGGACTTTTATTCTTTGCAGTGTACAGGGCAGGGGTAAACTTATTCAGGTGTACAAGATCATGAGGGGCATGATAAAGTGAATGTTCACAGTCTTTGTTCCACAGGATAAAGGATTCTAACACTTGAAATGATCGGCTGAAGGTGAGAGGGGAGAGGTTTAAGTGGGATCTCAGCAGCAACCTTTTCCACGCAGAGTGTGGTATATATCTGTGCTGCCAGAGGTAGCTATAGAAATGAATACAATTACGACTTTTAAAATACACTAAGACAGATATATTGGTAGGAAAGGTTAAGAGGGCTATGGGCCCAGTGCAGACAAGTAGGACCACCCCAATATGCCAACTTGGTCAGCATGGGAAAGGTGGGCTAAAGTACCTAATTCCACACTGTGTAGCTGTATGACTCTATTTCACTTGCATAATGAAATCACGTCTGTATTTCTGGACACTACAACCTGGGAATGATATATTGGCCTTGGAGGAAATGCAGTATTGATTTGCTGGAATGATACCTGGACTGCAAAGGTTAAATTTGCATTGGGATTGCACAATCTAGCATTGCATTCCCTCGAATGCAGACAAGTACAGAGTGAGATGAATGTCTGTCTAATGCTACCAATTGCCATTTCTCTCCCTAGTTATTGAAATGTCAATGACCTGGCAGCATATTCTAAACATTAGAGGCCACTCTTTCTGGAGTAAAGTTAGTGAACACTACAAAAGCAAAGGATGGAAATCTCTTCCAGGGATGTTAACTAAAGATAGGCCAACTATTAACATTAAATCTCAAACTCAGAGACTTTAACAACTGAAGGGAAGTGTTTTATAGAATGCTGGGGTAATGTGTCAGATCAGCCACTGTTTATCACAGAA
The DNA here is from genome assembly GCF_053455715.1 of Rhinoraja longicauda. Taxonomy (NCBI): domain Eukaryota; kingdom Metazoa; phylum Chordata; class Chondrichthyes; order Rajiformes; family Arhynchobatidae; genus Rhinoraja; species Rhinoraja longicauda. The sequence continues at coordinate 66,201,192 of NC_135958.1, read as the reverse complement.
CATATTTGGGAAGTCAAATGGCTGACTCCTGCCCTTATATTCCTTATTATACACTCCATACACTAGTATCTGTAACATTATTATCATCACAAAACTTAGCACAGGAGAATACCTTACCCTGTCCCTCCCCCAGTTCTGTAGTTCAGTATTGATGTGCACAGTTGCACACTGTACACACAATGCAGAATTAAACAGTTAAGTGGAAAGTTAATGACCCCATTTCTCACCTTTACAACTGTTCATTGTTCATCTAAATGACTTGGTTGAACACCTCATTACTCAATAGCCAGCCGATTACATATTAGAAATGCCAAACAACCCAGCTCTTTAGGAATATCTTAAAGATCCTAATATCCTAATGATTAGTAGAATCACACAACAAAGGCTTGGGTGGAGGCCATTCTGTTTTGCAGGGTTGTTATGGTCCCTTGAAAGATCCATCAATCACGTGTCAATATTTATTCAGTCACGTGACGGTGGGCATGCAGCTCAGAAACTATTTTGTGCTCAAAAATATACTTTATGTATGAAATTTGCATTTAGATGTGACACGGTACATTTTTTTGTCTCTCTTCACAACATAAGATATTTGAGTAAAGACTCACTCTACATCAGGATTGCATCAACCTTTCTTTCGAGTGCCTTCTTTGAGATTCCTCAGTGTCTAGTGATGGAGGGCCCAAAGATGTGTCCTTTCCCTCTGGACCTTTTGTGTCTCTACACCAAGTTTCAGTGTATCCCTCAGCTCATATTCCTGGACCTTGCAACGTGCTGGTCATAGAGTCATAGGCATAGAGTTCTATAGTGTGGAAACAGGCCTTCGGCCAAACTTGCCCACATTGGCCAACGGCGTCCCAGCTACACCAGTCCCACTTGCCTGCGCTTGGTCCATATCCCTCCAAACCTGTCCTCTCCATGTACCTGTCAAACTGTTTCTTAAACAATGGGATAGTCCCAGCCTCAACTACCTCCTCTGGCAGCTTGTTCCATACACCCACCACCCTTTGTGTGAAAAAGTTACCCCTCAGATTCCTATTAAATCTTTTCCTCTTCATCTTGAACCTACGTCCTCTGGTCCTCGATTCCCCTACTTTGGGCAAGAGACTCTGTGCATCTACCCGATCTATTACTCTCATGATTTTGTACACCTCTACAAGATCACTTCTCATCATCCTGCGCTCCATGGAATAGAGACCCAGCCTACTCAACCTCTCCCTATAGGTCACACATTCTAGTCCTGGCAACATCCTCGTAAATCTTTTCAGAACTCATTCAAGCTTGACAATATCTTTCCTATAACGTGGCGCCCAGAACTGAACACAGTTTTCTAAATGCGGTCTCACCAACATCTTATACAACTGAAACATGACCTCCCAACTTCTATACTCAATATTCTGACTGATGAAGGCCAAAGTGCCGAAAGCCTTTTTGACCACCTTATCCACCTGCAACTTGTCCATGGTCTGCAACATTCGGTTGAGGAATACTCCTTGCACTGGAAGTCCAGCGAGCTTCAGGCAGATCAGGAAGTGTCCTTCTCCTAACCACTGCTAATCTTCCAGCTGCTTTAGTTTAGTTTAGTTTAGTTTAGAGAAGAGATACAGCGGGGAAAAAGGCCCTTCGGCCCACCGAGTCCTCACCAACCAGTGATCCCACTAACACGTCTCAGCGCCCGGTGCGGCTCGGCCGCGGGAACTTCCATCCCCTTGCGGGGACTGTGCGGGTCGGTCGGGGACGAGCTGTCTGTCCGTGGGCGTGGGGAAGAGAGTGGAAGTTTTGTTGCCTCCATCAGTGAGGGGGTGTTTGGAGTCACTGTGATGGACGTTTGTGTTGGGGTCATGTGTCTTGTGTTTTTTTTTGTGTGTGACTGCTATGTAATTTTGTTCGGTACCTTGGTACCGAATGACAAATAAAGCTCTGTTAAACTGTTGAACTGTTGAACTGTTGAACTGTTGAACTATCCCACACACACTAGGGACAATTTTTACATTTATACGAAACCAATTAACCTACAAACCTGTACGTCTTTGGAGTGTGGAAGGAAACCGAAGATGGCGGAGAAAACCCACGCGGTCACAGGGAGAACGTACAAACTCTGTACAGACCACACTGTCGATGTTTGCCTGACTGTCCATTCCTAGGAGAAGCCTTGGGAGCATAGAATCCTGAGTTAAGTAAGTGCACGGGTTAAACTGCAACAAAGATCATTGCATCTCTTTGTGGGTCTTTGTGACAAATATACTTTGAGTCCTAGGGTCATACAACACAGGAATAAGCCCTTCAGTCCAACTTGTCCATGCCAACCAAAATGCCCCCTTCTTAGCTGGTGATAGAATTGGTTCAGTTGCCTGATAACAGCTGGGAAGAAACTTTCCCTGAATCTAGAGGTGTGTGTTTTCACACTTTTTTAACTTATTGCCTGCACCATAGAATTACCAAATAACGATCAACTGCAATAAGAGGGTGTCCATCTACATGTTCTGGACATTCAGTGACAATACCATTACTGAGTCACTGAACATCAACATCTTGGGAGATCATCACTCACCAGAAATTTAACTGAGCCACATAAATATTACGATTATAGTTAGACCAGTGAATTGGTAGCCTGTGGCAAACGACCCATTTCCTGATAACCGATGCTAAGTGTTGCTTTTAAGATGTTCAACACTGTAATGGGGAGAGAAAATGAGCTGTGACGGAGGTGGAGGACACAACACTGAACCAGGAGGCTAACCACGGTACAAAAAAGTTTGTATTCTGTTGAACCTAGTTCCTTTGTCAGGATCTCAGTCACGTAAACATTTGTCTGCAATCCTGTACTCACGAATGATTACATTTTCTAATTAAGAGAACTAATAAAAAATCTTAATTGAAAATTCTATTTAGTTTTAGTTTACTGACTGTAGGTACCAGAGGAAAAGTTAATATCTACACAATATCTTATCCAATTCTGGGGGTGCTAATGAGAGATAGCAGAAGGACTGAACGCTGTGCTCTGGGGACCAGCTCTGTACACTTGTTAATCCTTTCATTCCTCTCGGTTGTCTGAGTCTCCTACAGGCAGTAGCTTCCGTGATTTAGATCATTTCAAATACTTCCCCTGGTCCAAAGTACAGGTGTCTCCCACCTTGAGATAAATCCTGCTCCCTTCCCGCTCTGAATGCAAGCTGTTATTGCTTTCCTCTGATTTATGGGGTGCAGTGCTGGACTTCTCCTTACTCCCCAACCAATTATAGCAAACTCCTCAAAGCTAATCTGCAAGAAAGAGCAGGAACAAAACAAATGAATGTCAATTACTCAAAACTGACAGGAAAACAGACCTTTCTCAACATCTGTGGAAGGCTCTCTGACATCAGAAAAATGAAGGGTTATTTAACAAAAAGCAAGGTGAACTTTCCTGCAGTCATCAGGTGTCAAGCACTCATGTTAACCTGTATCTTCCCACTAGGCTATTTTTAGGGGAAAAAAACCTGCAGACGCTGGTTTAAATCGAAGGTAGACACAAAATGCTGGAGTAACTCAGTGGGTCAGGCAGCATCTCGGGAGAGAAGGAATGGATGACGTTTCGGGTCGAGACCCTTCTTCAGTCTGATCTCCTCCTCAACAGAGTTGCGACCTTTATCGTGTCGTATCTCCGTTCGCACTACGGCCTAACACTGTGGAGTCGGCGGCCTCCAGCTGGGATCGACCTTGAAGACTCCAGTCGCAGGGCCTGGACTTACCATCTCGGAGGCTTCGGCTGTGGGCCCTGCAGACCGCAACATCAGGAGCTCGCAGGTCCCTGGCCGGCGACCGGCTTTCGGGAGCTCCAGCCGTAGCAGCTTCGACCGCCCCGAATCGCAAGGTTCGATCGACCCGCTCGCAGGGCCTCCATCGCCCTGCGTGGCTCGGCCGCGGCACTTTCCATCGCCCGGTGGGGGCTTAGGACCTTCATCGGCCTGCTCGGCTCGGCCTGGGACTTTCCATCGCCCGGCGGGGGCTTCAAAAGTCGGGAGCCTCGATCGCCTCGAGGTAGCAGTTTGTCTGCCTGACCACGGGAGAAGAATGAGGAGGAGTTAAGACTTTTCTTTGCCTTCCATCACAGTGAGGGTGTGCTTGGAGCAATCACTGTGATGGTTGTTTGTGTTAAATTGTAATTGTGTGTCTTGTGTTCTTTATTGTCTACTGCCGGACCCTGACGTGAGAGAACGCTGGCGCTATTTGTTCGCCGCTTCTCCGTCAGGACAAATCTTTTGTTTGTTTGTTTTTATGTCTTGTTTGCTCTGTAAAGCGTCTTTGAGTATCCTGAAAAGCGCTATATAAAACAAATGTATTATTATTATTATTATTATTAACATTCCCACCAATCTCACTCCGTTAAAATCACTGAAACAAAATCAAAACCAAATCCATGATTTCTCTGCACACTTCCCTGCCCTCCCCTGTCTCCAGTACCCATTCTCACGCGACACTAATCAGAGCCTCAGGAGTACTTTCCTTGCCAAAATAAATGATCATGGAGACAAGACCCATCCAATAGGTTTGAGCAAGAGATCTGAGCTGGCACTCTGGTGCAGTATGATGGGGTGTTACAGTGGAGGCTGTCGGCATGAAGAAGGATCGCGACCTAAAACGTTACCTATTCATGTTCTCCAGAGATGCTGGTTGACCCACTGAGTTACTCCACCACTTTGTGTCTTTTTGTTTTGTAAAGCAGCATCTGCAGTTCTCTGTTTATACATTTTACAGCTCCATTGCAAAATCTCCTCTACATATGCCTACTTTGAAGAAATTCTCCCCTTCCCTCGAATGAGGGTACCGTGGGACCCTCTCTCACTGCTCCCCCTCTGTGATTCCTGCTGCTCTTCGGCTCTACGACTACGCTCTGACCCGGACTCACGACCACAGCCACGTGTGTTTCCTCAGCACCTGCCTGCACCGCCATCTTGTGTCTTGTGGCTTCCACTTCTGTTTCCACGCCTCCCAGTTCAGACCCAACCAGGCAGTTTATTTCCAGCTGCTGCCGCGATATCAACTGGACGTCTCCACTCCCCTCACCCACTCCAATCTCACCCCTCTGAATGCAATATTTTGAAGATGTGTTGGCGCTTACGTCTGGTGATCATGGCAACACCGACCCATCAACAGACGACACTGGTGGCACGGTGGTGCAGCGGTAGAGTTGCAGCCTTACAGTGCCAGGGAACCAGGTTCGATCCTGACCACGGGTGCTGTCTGTACGGAGTCTGCACCCTTCTCCCTGAGACCCGGGTGGGTTTTCTCCGGGTGCTCCGGTTTCCTCCCACACTCCAAAGATGTACAGGTTTGTCGGCTAATTGGCTTGGTAAAATCGTAAATTGTCCCTAATGTGTGTTGGATAGTGTTAGTGAGCGGGAATCGCTGGTCGGTGCGGGCCCGGTGTGCCGAAGGGTCTGTTTCCATGCTGTATCTCTTAACAAAACTAAACTAAACCACTACATCGGATATTCTGGTCACTTCCCCGCTGCTGCTCGTGTGAGCCCGCTATCTGCAGGTTGGACGCTGCTTTTCCTATTTACAAGATTAATTACATTTCACAAATATTTCATTGGTTGAGAAGTAATTTCAGAAGCCTCGAGGTCATGAAAAAATGCGGCGAAGATGCTGGCATTTCTTATTTATTGAAACTTTCTTATTTATTTAAACTTTGTCACCGACTTATTTAACACCTTGCACTCCTCATCTCCCATCCGTCTGGTGTCTGCTGATCTCTCATTGAGACAGTGGTCGTGAGGAAGTTCTCACACTGGAGTGGCATTGCCAGCCTGAGCCTCTCTCCAGCATCACTGGTGAGGAGCTGAACTGCACCACCAGCTTTGTTTTGCTCCTGGTGAAGGAATAGAACGTTCCCAATCTGCCATTTGAGCTCATCTGCTGTGTATGGCATTTAGTGGCTCTTTTAGTGGGTGCTGGCTGTACGGAGTATGTACGTTCTCTCTATGACTGCATGGGTTTTCTCTGGGAGCTCCGGTTTCTAAAGATGTATAGGTTTTTGTAGGTTAATTGGCTTCTGTAAATTGTAAATTGTCCCCAGTGTGTAGGATTGTGCTAGTGTACAGATTGTTGGTGGGCATAGACTCGAAGAGGCTGTTTCCCGACTGTATTTCTAAAGTCTAAAGAGCCAGCAGGTTGAGCTTCAAGCTACCACTGATGCTTTCTCTGAAGAATGCAAGCGAATGGGCCCTACAATCAACATTTACGATTAATCTGCCTCCGCTGCATTGGGAGACCTGGAAAACAGGAGCTACTTCCCATAACTTGGGAGTCACCCATCAATGAAGGCAGATAACGATGACAAAATCCACCTGTCACATTAATGCACCTGCACTGCCTTTGTTCAATTGAGGAAAATAATATTTAAAGAGTGTGATCTTTAGACGACATCTCAGATCACTCTCTTTAAATATTCTTGCCTATCTTCTGCATTTTCTATTTGCTGTTAAAGTAAAATTGATTAATGGCGAGGGCAGCAACAAGAACCCCTTTGGTTCCTTGTGGATGGTGTTACAGGATGATATGTATCCACCTGGTTTGATTCCTCACCCACATTTGACTCCTATGTCAGGCAGCACCACAGGCTGTCTTCTAGATCCTGCGATCTTTTGACTCCGAGTCAGGCTTCCAGCAATGAGCTACCAAGGAGGATCCATATTTCAAAATCATAAATTACAGCAGAATTCTATTGGAACTGTTAGCAATATAGATTAATGCAATCCTGTCGAAAGACGTTAATTTAATTGGAATGGACCCTGTTTAAAGGGCTGAGTAACCTTTGCCCTTTAACTTTCCAAATGCTTTCATCTTTCTGACAAGCACTTTGATATCTCTATGTCTGATCTGTTTCTATGGGAATTGCAAAACAGAATTAAGCCTTATTCAGCAAAAGCAATAATAATAAAGCCCAAAGTTAAAAAAAAAATGTGATGAATTTCTTCTGTAGAAATGGTAAGATGTGAAAGCAATTTATTTAATAGATGGTTCTTTGGCAGAAATGAGAGAGATCTGTGTGTATGGAGGACATTAATTGCACTTTTTGCTGATGTGATTTAACTAATCCTTTAGCATAACCTCTGGCCTCTTGTAAGAGGTAAAGTACTGCTAAAAGGGTGACCATTTATAGATTATAATTAAATAATGGAAGTCTGAAACCAGTTGAGTGTGCGTAGGATGGGTTTTTCAGAGAAGATCTCCACAATGACTGTGAAATGGAATTGCTGACAAAATGCATTGCAGAAAACCTGGCCACACTTCATAACGAACCCACGTTGAGGAATTAGCAACTGAAATGGCAATGATGCGCACCTGTTAAAACAAAATAAAGTATTTGTATATTTTATATATGTGCACCATTAACTGTTCCACTCCCCCCCACCCCCCCCCCCCCCCCCACCCCCCCCACATAGAAAGCCACAATCTGCATTAGAGCCATAACATTGCAAAGCGCAGTTACTGTTGTAATGTAGCTGTAATACTGTAATGTTATTTTTCTAATGCAGGAATCTAGTCCATTACATGTGGGCCAAATGTAAGACTAAGTAAAGCGATCTACAGTTTGGGCAACTACTGGAGGTTCTGGATAATCTTGGATGACCATTGAAATAAATATTTGTGAGATCATATTTTTCTTCATTGAACACTATAAGATGGATTTCCACACAGCAACGTGTCACATGCAGCATGCGCCAATGATCAGATAGACTGGTTTAGGTGATGTTAACTGAGGGATAAACGAGGCTGGTACCTATTGAGCCACTGAAGCGATGTAGGAGTCAAGGATAGAGAGATGAGAGTAGGAGTGCGATGAATCATTAAAGTGCCAGGGTCACTTTTGCTGACTGAATGGATGTTCTTTGTAAAGCAGTTGCTTCAATACAGAGGTTGTCCAATGCAGTAAAACCTCAATGTTCCTTTGATCCAGAGTGGACCAAGAGTGACCACTGATGTAATGTACTAAAACATGAGCAAGTAAATCACTGCTTCATATGGAAGTGTAAGAAAATAACTGCAGATGCTGGAACAAATCGAAGGTATTTATTCACAAAATGCTGGAGTAACTCAGCAGGTCAGGCAGCATCTCAGGAGAGAAGGAATGGGTGATGTTTCGGATCGAGACCCTTCTTCAGACTTCATATGGAAGGATTGTTTTAGTTCCTGTATGGGAAAAGAGGAGGTGAAAAGGCAGGTGCTGCACTTCACACCATTGCTGGGGAAAGTGCAATGAGATGGGGATAGACACGAAAAGCTGGAGTAACTCAGCGGGTCAGGCGGCATCGCTGGAGAAAAGGAATAGGTGACGTTTCGGGTCGAGACCCTTTCTCAGATTGAGAGTCAAGGGAAAGGGAAACAAGAGACATAGATGGTGATATAGAGAGATAGAGAACATATGGATGAGTGATATGCAATTGGGGAATGTTTAATGGAGATGGAAGAGCAGACCAGGGAATTACAGAGGGGACGGTCCGTTTGCAATGCTGAAGGAAGAGGGAAAGATGTGACTCGTGGAAGCCCACTGGAGACGGAGGAAATTATGGAGAATGGGATGAAAGGTGAGGGTGAGGGGAATCTTGGTCTGATTGCAGGAAGAACGATATACTTTGTGTATAAATCACACCCCAATTATTTTCTTCTGAAACTAATCTATCTGTCTCAAAAAGATTACTGATCCTGTATGAAATCAACAACTGCTTTCTGCTAAGGTAGTTATATCCTATGACAAATAAAACATACAAACTGGAAGGAATAGGCCATCCCTTCTTGCCTGCTCCATAATTGTCAGGTCTGATTGTAACCTTAATTCAGCATTTGTTTCCTCCTGTGGCAATCTTTCACATCTTGACTTATCAAGTATCTCTCTGCCTTTGCCTTGAAAATATAAAGACTCTACTTTCATTGTCCTTTGGAGAAGTGTTCCAAGGATCTCACAATCTTATGTGTATTTCCCTTTGTCTCATCTCTGCCGTAAGTAGGCACTCCTGCTTTTTTAAGAGTGAATCCTAGTTCTAGATTCAACCACAGACTAAAACGTCCTCTCCACATCCACCCATCAAGTGGCCTCAGGATCTAATACTTCTTTCTTCTATACTCTGGGTGATACAAGTCTAGTTTGTCCAATCTTCCTTCGTAGGATTTTTATCCGGCATAGAGAATTCCAGAGATTCACCCCCATCTGTGAGAAGTTCCTACGTAGATCTGTTTGAAGTGAACACTCCAAACCTCGTCACCTCGTCCCTTCATTCAACATTCTCCACCAGAGGAAACATCTCAACACCCATAATGCTTCCCAAGGATAGAACAAAGAACAGTATCCTTGGGATCTTATATGTTTCAATAAAATCACCTCCCATTCTTTGAAATTCCAAAGAAACTAACTTTAGAAAACCAGCAAATGCGTTCTTCTTCAGACAGCCCCGGGTATGTTGTGGTGACTTGGTTAGAGGAGGTTTTGCCTGTTGTTGCAAGATCCCGATCCTCTTGAGTGGCCTTTACTGCCATGCCTTTACCGAAGCCACCAATTATGAAGAGTGCCAGCAAAATCACCACTATTTGCTGAGCAAGTAAATGCTGCATTCTGGTTGTAGTGTACTGTAGAGACCTGGGATGATGTTTGAATAGTCTGCTTTCTGCTCTAAAGCTGTACAACCAGGTCTATTAATATGAGCAGAATATCTGTATAAAAACGGAGAAAAACAGGAATGTAGCACCATGTGCTTCTACGTTGAGTGAAACTGTAGCTGGATGCTCATTTTTGGAGACACAAGAGATTACAGATGCTGGAATCTTGAGCAAAAAATGAAATTTTGATGGTCCGAACCCACAATGTCATCTGTTCATTTCTCTCCACAGATGCTGTCTGGTTCACTGAATTCCTCCAGCACTTTGATTCTTGTTCATTTCTGGAGCTTTGAGCACCACTTTATGCAGCTTCAGGCAGAAGCATACTATTTCCTATTAATGAAATCAACAGGTTTGTGCCTGATACCTGGAATAGACAGGCAATTGCATATTGAACATAGATGTATATATTCAACTTATTGTATTTTCTACAATTTCTCCTAAAAATGATCGTTAATGCAATCTAGTTCGGGAAATATGCAATTTTGGATTGGGTGATGAGTAAAATAATGGACAATCTAATTTCGAGGTTCATAGAAACATTGAAACGTAGAAAATAGGCGCAGGAGGAGGCAATTTGGCCCTTCGAGCCAGCACTGCCATTCATTGTGATCATGGCTGATCATCTACAATCAGTAACCTGTGCCTGCCTTCTCCCCATATCCCTTGATTCTACTAGTCCCTAGAGCTCTATCTAACTCTTTTAAATTCGTCCAGTGAATTGGCCTCCACTGCCTTCTGTGGCAGAGAACTCCACAAATTCACAACTCTCTGGGTGAAAAAGTTACTTCTCACATCAGTTTTAAATGGCCTCCCTTTTATTCTTAGACTGCGTCCCCTGGTTCTGGACTCCCCCAACATTGGGAACATTTTTCCTGCAACGAGCTTTTATAATTTTATATGTCTCTATAAGATTCCATCTCATCCAAAGTCATATATCATGTAAAATGAATGTAGACATGGCCTGTCACAGCAGAGGCAATACCTGCTTGAAAGATTCCACATTACACTTGAACCACACACCTCTGAAACTGATGGTTAAAGAGTAAAGTATAAATCCTCTCTTCCTAATTTTAAAAGGTAGAACCTATCCTGAAGCTCCTGTGTTGTAATGCTTACCGGTGTGTTATCATATGGATTCCATTTCGTTATTTTTAAACAGTGGATTGCATCCATCTGATAGAATGAAAGATAATTAACTTCTTGCTCCCGGTTAGAAGCTGAAGATGGGACTGATGTGGCTTCTGTTCTCTGGCACAGTCGGGCTACAGTTAGCAGCACTTTCACATAAGCATTTAAAGATGCTTATTTAAAGAGTTCCTGCCTTACTTCAGAGACTGGAACACATGGTCTAGCTTGAAACCCCAGCACATTATGGAGCTGAAATCCGTCAGATGATTTGGTAAAATATGACCCAATTTACCCTCCAGGCACAAACATAAAATAATTTCTCTGGCACCATTTAAAGGACAGCGTTTTCCTTGGTGTTCGGCATAACATTTACCTCTCAACCAATGTCACTAACAGATCATTTGATCATTGCCATATTGCTTTATGTTAACATTTTGTGTGAAAATGGGCCACTGTGTTTCCTACATTACAATAGTGATTTTGAATGAGAATGGGAAGTGACACTCTAATTCCCAGAGGTGATGGCACCATTGTATAAGGTTTAGCAATGCAACGGTTTACCAATTTACCAATGCACAAAAAATCTGGTGTGAGAATTGAATACATTTCAGGTAGTTGCAGTAGGACCATGGCTCTGAGACACAAGAGACTGCCCCGGTTCTAGAATCTGGAGCAACAAAGTATCTTCTGGAGGAACTCAGCAAGTCAAGGAGCATTTGTGTGGGGAAGGAATTGTCGGACAAAAACGTCCTCAAAGTGACAATTCCTTCCCCCATCCCCACAGGTGATGCTTGACGTTGAGTTCCTCCAGAGCAAGGGTTTTTGCTCAATGGGCTGAAGGATATTGCAGTCAACATGCACCCAGTTCCAGGATCGGCCAGTTAAGATTTATTTATAAATGTGACAAATATTTACTATTTTTGTTTCTGAACTATTTACAAGACAAAGATTTCACATTCGTGCAAAGGTATATGGGTTGATTGGAATCACACGATTTATATTGTCCTCAGTCATTTCCTGACAGATGCTGGAATCTTGAGTAAAACGCAAAGTGCTGGATATACTCAACGGGTCAGGCAGCATCTATGGAGGGAATGCACAGGCGATGTTTCAAGTTAGGACCCTTCTTCAGACTGATATTACTCCTGACATATAATGTCAGCAGAAGATGACAACACTGACATCATTAAATAATCAGCTGGCCAGGCAACATCTCTAGAGAACAGAGATAGGTGCCGTTTCTGATGTTTTCCAGAGATGCTGCCTGACCCGCTGAGTTGCTCCAGCACATTGTATCCAGGAGTACCAATGTCTTGTGTGCAGGGACGAGTCTTTCCGCATTATTATTACAATAAGTCAAACCAAATCAGGTGAGAAAATGGGTGTACAGTAAATGGGTGTACAGTAAATGGGTGGCATGGTGGCGCAGCGGTAGAGTTGCTGCCTTACAGCGAATGCAGCGCCGGAGACTCAGGTTCGATCCTGACTACGGGCGCCGTGTGTACGGAGTTTGTACATTCTCCCCGTGACCTGCGTGGGTTTTCTCTGAGATCTTCGGTTTCCTCCCACACTCCAAAGACGTACAGGTATGTAGGTTAATTGACTGGGTAAATGTAAAAATTGTCCCTAGTGGGTGTAGGATAGTGTTAATGTGCGGGGATCGCTGGGCGGCACGGACTCGGTGGGCCGAAGGGCCTGTTTCCGCGCTGTATCTCTAAATCTAAATCTAAATCTAAAATGCAGGACAGATATTGTGAAGAATAAAAATGGGCAGGTGTTCCTTTTGGGTGTATCTGATTGATCGAGAAAAGCAGGTAAAAGAACATCAGGTAGAGAGGATCATACATCTGTAAAAGGATTCATCCAAATATCCAGTGGGAGATCCAGATAATCTATAAAAGGCTTTCAGTTTTTTATATTTTTCAGATGACTAGTTGCATGCAAAATGCCTTCAATTATGTTTAAGCTGCCCATCTGCTTTTATTCATAGGGTATTAATGGTCTTGTGGATTCAGTAAGCAGTTGGATGTTATCAGATCATAGAGATACAATGACAATGTTGGTGTATCTACTTCATTGTGACAACTCTAGCAAAGCCCGAGAGCACAATGGCTCCTTTGAACATCTTTACTAGTACCCGAATGAGACCAGTTGCCTTAACACTGAATTGAGATTGAATTTTGGAACTGGACGAGGCATTAGCCTTTTTCCCAGCTCGTGCTACAATCAGCATGAGCCATCTTCACACACCAAAGGAAGTTAGGAAAATTGATTCGTATGGGTGTCAAGGATTATGGGGAGAAGGCAGGAGAATGGGGTTAGGAGGAAGAGATAGATCAGCCATGACTGAATGGCATAGACTTGATGGGCCGAATGGCCTAATTCTGCTCCTGTCACGTATGACCTTATGACTTTATGAAAAGTTGATCTGACTTTGGAAATGTCACTGTCGTTTACCTAAAGTAAGAATTCTTCAAATATCTGGAAGAGTGTGAATTAAGATTAGAACATCATAAGGAATAGAACTAGGTCATTCATCCTATTAAGCCCCTCGCAATATTCAACACCACTACAGCTGATCTTCTGCCTCAAACACAATTTTCCAGCCCTGTTCCTATATCCCTTGATTCCTTTATTATCCAGAAATGTATTGTTCTTGGCCTTGAATGCAATTAATGCCCGAGAACAATATCCAGACCTCCAGCATTGAAAATGTCAAAGTTTCACCAGTTTTCAAGTGAAGATATTTCAGTTCTAAATGGCTTACTTCATTTTTTCAGACTATAACGACACCTTAGCCAGGTGATGTATCTTTGTTGTGTCTGTTCTGTCCAGCCTGCAAGAATTGTATGTTTTAACAAGATCACCCGTAGTAAATTCTAGAGAATAGATGCCCAGCCTCATCATATGACAAACCCTGAAGGCAGACTGGTGAATCTCTGCTGCTCTCCCTCGATAGCAAGTCTACATATTTTTGGATAAGGAGTCCAAAATTGAACACGATTTCCCAGGGGACTTTTTGCAGGGGACACGGTGGGAAGAAGTGTAGTCCAGATAGCTGTGCGAGTCAGTGGGTTTATAGTAGATAGAAAAATGGAAAATTATCCACTTTGGAAGAAAGAATAAGAAAGAAAATTATTACTTAAATTGGGCGAGATTACAAAATGTCCGAACGCAAAAGGGTCTTGGCTCCTAGTACATGAGAAACAAAATGTCAGTAGCAGGTACAGAAAGTAATTAGGAGGGCAGAATGTATTTGTTCAGCTTTACAGCATGGGGTAGAGAGGGTAAAAGCAGTATAAATCTGATGCGTTTTACAATGAGACTGTACCTGGAATATTGCGTACAGTTTTGGTCTCCATTCGTGATTTATATTGGAGACAGCGTGGGGAAGGTTCACTAGGTTTCTTCCATAGATAAAGGGATTGACTTATGAGCAGGTATGGTTAAACTCATTGGATTTGGAGTGCATACTGTGAAGATGTTTCCCTTAATGGGCTTATCTTGAACTATATATGTATATGTTCATATTCAATCCATATGCAGTTCATTATGACACATGACGCATCCAGGTCAGCCCATCGAATTGATAAAGGCTCTCAGAGAAATGACATCAATCCCGTCACATCACTTATTTCCTATAAACCTATTCTCCACTCCCCCTTGATGGAGACACGGTTTCAAATTAAAGAGGTCACCCATTTAAGACAGAGATGAGGAGAATATGTTTTCCCCTTAGAGTATCAAGGATCTTTGGACATTCTATCCTGGAGAGCTCTGGCGAGACACATTCAAAGTGGAGAATGAAAGGCACTCAAACAGCAAGGAAGTCGAAGTGTTTGTGGAGAGACCAAGAAAGCATTACAGAGGCCAAGACTAGATCAACTATAATTTTATTGACTGGTGAAGCATGCTCAAGGGACCAATTTAGTTCACATCTATCTCTATGTTATGTTCTGATATTGCAAAGAACCTGTGCCAGTAGATTAAAGCCAAAGATCAAGTCCTTTCACGAACTCTGCTATTTACTTTAAAAAAAAATGGTGTTTATCTAAATTATAGGAGTTTTTATGTTTAGATTATTATTAAAAACAATATGCTTAAAATGCATAATTTATCAATTCGCTGGTACAACAATAACTAATAAACAGATTTGTAGTTTTTTTAAATGTCTCTGAACGACAGAAACATTAGTAGACATTCATGTCTTCGATAGTTCTGAAAGCTGTCTACGTTTGGAGGCAAAGCTTAGCCAACTGTCAAACTGAATTTAACATTTCTATAAGTGGGCCCCCACCATGTGAGGGAATGTACTTTGAGTAGAGATCACTGTTAAGCATGCGACCCGTTTCGCAACGGAGTTGTTGTCAAAGATTTATTAAAAGTAAGAGTGGAATTTGCAGATGGGTGAGTACCGAGTACTGGTAACTCACTGATTTCACAAATTCTGGGGTATTAATAATATCTGGAACTGCCGAGGGCAGGAGAAAAATAAAGAAAGAAGAAGAAAGGAAGAATATAATTTTAAAAGTTTAATTACTGCTGGAAGCAATTTGTACGAGATCCCAGAAACAGTAATCAGATAAATAAGTAGGTGGGTGTATTTAGAAATACGCCTTCAGACGTTAATGAGAGGTAAGTGACAAAGCCAATATTTTGTGGGATAAAGAACTCTTCTATCTTTGCTAGGCTTGCTAACAAACTTTCATCTGTACTCCAGCATTGGGATTCACTCAGTGTTTGTTCCCTGTGTGGTAGAAATAAATAAAGTAAGGCATGCCATTCAAATAGTGAACGCTTACAGCAGGAAGGGCTCACCAGAATCTAGAACTGTCATTGCCTAATCTCTGAAAACAATCTGCAGAAGAATTTGAAAAAGTTTGCGTCACAGGCCCACTACTGTCTTTGAAACGGTGACACCACATTATTGTCAAGACAGTGACTAGTGTTATTCCTACTGTCAGGGCTGAGGACAATGACACTGACTGGAAGATGACAAAGGATTTAAATGTTTATTTCTACCATCCTTCACTTTGAAAAAGGCAACTGTATAGTCATTCACTTTTGCGAATCCTTCTACTAAATAAACACTGGCAAGATATCAATGAGGCAACGTCAGATTCTGAAGATACAACATCAAATGCACAGTATGTGATCCTATCTTCAAAAGGATTCAAATCGACTAAACAATCTCACCCCAATAGAAATCACTCCTCCATGAGCTGCTTTGACTAGATGTGGCACAAAATTAAAATTTGGAGTCGTAAACTACTGAACAAGTGCCTGCGAGTGAAGTCAATGAGACCGCAAGTCCTGCTATACACAAACGCAAGTTACAAAGATACAAAGCAGCAGCAGGAGTAGGCACCTTGGGCCACTAATAAGACTGCACTGGAATTCTTTGTAACCTCAGTTACCTTTGACTTCCTTGCTTATCAGGAATCAATCTACCTTTGTCTTAGAAATGTTTCAAGGCTCTGTTTCCACGATCTTTGAGGGAGAGAGCTCTGAAGATCCACCAGCTTCTGAAAGAAAAAAAAATAACCTCATGTCTTCTAAACATAGTTGGAAATGATCTGCAGCTCTGACTGTTAGTGTCATACTCTCTGAGCTGTGCTGATGATGAGAAAATCCACCTGCAACTGTGTTAGTTTACATCTTAGACATGTGCAATTTCTTTTAACCCGATGAGTCAGTTAAGAAACCGTGACTCATGCATGAATCTAGATCACCAACAATGCATGTTCATGTGTGTGCATGTGCGTGCGTGACACAGGCACAATGCATACTCGTGCATACATTTAAACGCAGGTTCAAGAAACGCAAACAGGTACACAGAATCATGCATGCAAGCACACAAATACACAGTCATGTTCAGGTTCATACAACGTGCAGCCACACAAACGTATCTATGGATAAACACTCAGAGAAATACTCAGGCACACTCGCATATCCATATATATGCACATAGTTGCACAAATGCATACACAAAATTATGCATACGGGCACATTCACACGCACAACAAACACAGACATTCACACACAGACACACACATGTGGACACATGAACAAACACACAGACCAACATAGATACAACAGATACACACAAACACATAGACACACACACATACACAAAATTATGCACACAGGCACATTCACACGCACACGGACCCACAAGCATACACACAGACCAACATTGATACAAAATGGATATACACAACCACAAAGCACGCAAGCACGCGTACACTCAATCACACACACACACACACACACACACACACACACACACACACACACACACACACACACACACACACACACACACACACACACACACACACACACACACACACACACACACAAACAAACACACACACACACACACACACACACACACACACACACACACACACACACACACACACACACAAACAAACACACACACACACACACCCCACAAAAACACACACACACACACACACACACACACACACACACACACACACACACACACACACCAAGTTGGTGACTATAGAAGCCAAATGACCCTGATGTTTCCCCAGGCCGTGCTGAAGGATATGCAGCCTGGTTCAGCACCAAACTCTCATGAACTAATTCAGCCCAAAATTAGAAAAGGCTTTTTCTGACATGAGCAAAATGACTGGTTATTGGGCAGTTGAATGACTGCAACAAGCCTGGGAGAAAGCGAGTCTCACTTACATGGCACCACTCATACACGAGTGATAAGGGTTAGGCTGTGTGCACAACGCTTGTTTCATCTTCATAATCCAGTGCAGGTGTATGACCACCCGGCAGTCCTTGTGGAGACTAATCCTGGCTTCACACTGTGGATATCCTCTGTCATGCTGCTTGCCACCACGACCATAGTACATGGGATAAGTTCAGAATTGACAAGCAGCTCAAAGCTGAGCATCCATTAGGTCATCGACAGCAGCAGGGTTATATTCACCGTAACATGTAACGTCATGACCAAGCATATCCCTCACCGTGACATGTAACGTCATGACCAAACATGTCCCTCACCGTGACATGTAACGTCATGACCAAACATGTCCCTCACCGTGACATGTAACGTCATGACCAAACATGTCCCTCACCGTGACATGTAACGTCATGACCAAGCATATCCCTCACTGTGACATGTAACGTCATGACCAAGCATATCCCTCACCGTGACACCAGCATCAAGTCAAAGGGCTAGTTCCAGCTTGATGAGCACCAAGGGTGAGCACGCTGGGAGCAGTAGAAGGCCCTCATCCATGGAAGCCCAGGCAAAGGGCCACACATGTGTGAAACAGCGGAAGCTGTGTGCAAGAGGCAATAGATCAGATCAAACATCAGCAGTTGAGCCACAAGCAGTTGTGAGTGGTGGTGGACAATTAAACAACTGAAGGTGGAGACTCGGTGAACATCTGCCTGTTCAGTGTGGTGGGGGGAGAAAGGTTGTGATGCAACTCCAATCAGTTTTGTTATTTGCCAGCCCATTCACTACCTTAAATAATTACTACTCCACCACTGGCACATTGTGCTACAGTGTTTACCATCTGTACAAAGCGTCTGTCCAGAGGCACATGTGATTTGTATAATAGAACATAGAACATCAAACAGTGCAGCAAAGGAATGGGCCCTTCGGCCCGCAGTGTTTGTGCCGAACATTATGCCCAGTTAAACTGGTCTCATCTGCCTGTATATGATCCATATCCTCGATGCAATACTAGATATGTATTCCTTTAAGAACTGTACCATGCTGTATATGATCCATATCCTCGATGCAATACTAGATATGTATTCCTTTAAGAACTGTACCATGCTGTATATGATCCATATCCTCGATGCAATACTAGATATGTATTCCTTTAAGAACTGTACCATGCTGTATATGATCCATATCCTAGATGCAATACTAGATATGTATCCCTTTAAGAACTGTACCATGTGGCTATCTGTTCTCCATGCACATATTGCTTTATCGTGACTATTGATCTGAATTGACTGATTGCGCATCTGGGAGTAGGCTCACAGAAAAGAAGCACGCTGTCCCTGCTTGAAAGTTATTTTGTGAGTTTAACTTACTAAGGCTGCTCCATGACCAGTAAATGATACTAATACGACACCCTGTGTCATCAATATTACTTTAATGGCACTTGACAATTCCCAACCTGAACTATCTTGAAAGCCCTGCGGGGAACACCACCCCTTCCTCTTCCTTCGTCGTATACGTTATTTGACTTGGAAATGTATTTTAATTTTCTGTCATTGGTGAAGAGAATCCCACAGCTCAATTTTGAACAACACTGTAGGATTACCTTTCTCACAAGAAGCAAGAAAGTCTGGGCTTTGTCATCAATGTCCACATCCAATGAATGCTTTTTGACCTTCTGTGTTTGGGATATGCCAAGGTGAATTAAGTGTTTTTGAATTGTGGTCTCTGTCTTGGCGTAGGAAAAGTGATTGCCATTCTTTCCATAGGAGGCCCCCGCAAACATCAATAATGATTAGTAATAATGATTGGCTAATATGCCGTAAGAAATTTGGTTGGGCCATAAATATTTAAGAAATATCCATATTCTTCTTCCGTGCTGAAGAAGGATCTCGACCCGAAATGTCACCCATTCCTTCTCTCTAGAGATGCTGCCTGTCCCGCCGAGTTACTCCAGCACTTTGTGTCTATCTTCTTCTTCTTCAAGAATATACCTTAGGAGATTTTATCTTGATGGAAGGCTACATAGCATCATGTTGAAAGATGAACATTCATAGGTGATTATATAATTAAAAATAAAATCTGCAACCAAGACCTGAGACAGAGGAGCTTCACAATGCGTGCTGACGTTTGAGAGTTAGTGCAGGGATAATGACCACATCTGTATCTCTCTACAGCCATCAGGGCCATTAAACACTACAACCTCTAAATATTGAATTGAATTGAATTGATTGAATTGATACTTTATTGTCACATATGACAAGTCACAGTGAAATTCTTTGCTTGCATACCCAAGGTATGCAAATAGTCGCCTAGGGCACTTACAAAGTTACAAATTCCCCCCCCCCCCGCAACAGGTCCCCCTTTGTTCTTCCCCCCCACCCTCACAGCGCCCCCACCGCGCCGGGTCCTCCATGTTCATTGTTCCTCCTCCAATGGCAATCACGGAGGTCCCCCCATGCAGGGTCCTCCTTTGTTCCTTCCCTCAGCAGCGGCGTCCTCATTTCAACGCGTTTGTCCTTGTCCGTTGGTCGGCCCCATCATCGGCTGCCGCACTGACCTCTCCAGGGTCCTCACTGGATGTTTCCTTGGCACTGTCCCAGGCCCCAGCCGTGGGCTCCGCAGACCCAGGCACCGATGGCTGTGGGCTTCTTCGACCCGCGAGGCTCTACCTCCGACCTGTGAGGCTCTGACCCGCGAGGCCTCGGCTTTTCAACGGCACCTCCGGATAGCTCTGAACTACACAGATGGGGGCATAGGTTTTGTCTTTTTGCACTATTCCTAGTGTTTGTGGGTTTTATGTGTGTATATGTATGTATGTATGTATGTATGTATGTATGTATGTATGTATGTATGTATGTATGTATGTATGTATGTATGTATGCATGCATGCATGCATGCATGTATGTATGTATGTATGTATGTATGTATGTATGTATGTATGTATGTATGTATGTATGTATGTATGTATGTATGTATGTATGTATGTATGTATGTATGTATGTATGTATGTATGTATGTATGTATGTATGCATGTATGTATATATGTATGTATGTATGTATGTATGTATGTATGTATGTATGTATGTATGTATGTATGTATGTATGTATGTATGTATGTAGCCTGAACTTTCATTTATTACCCTGTTTACAGAGTACTATGTTTACATATTCTGTTATGTTGCTGCAAGTAAGAATTTCATTGTCCTGTTTGGGACATATGACAATAACACTCTTGACTACTGATTGAGACTGGATCTCTCCCTCATAAAAAAATCCCATGGTATGCACTTGTGTAAAACTACAGAAGAAAATTGCACCACAGTTTCAAAACATATTAGAGCATTCCCGTTGTTTTGCAATTACTTATACAACTTTCTTATTCCAGATTTTTACTTAACAAATTTAAATTAGCCAAATTCTGTGGTGAGGTTTGAACATGGTCTGTAGTTCAGTAGCATAACGACTGTGCGCCCATAGCCAAAGCCATAAACGTAAATACTGGTAATTATTCCTAATATGCGTAAATGAACAAAATCTCACTCCCTACTCCTTTTCTATTTGCCTGAAGTATGTATGTAGTGATGGAAAAGTTTGCAGTCTGGCTTTTCTCTTCTGGCGCCACACGCTCAAAAAGAACTTGCATTTATAGCGCCTTTAATATTTTAAAACTACCCATTGCATTTTATTGAGTTCGTTATTGGAAACATAATTAGTCACTGCGCTAGAGTTAGTAATCAACATGGTTTTGTGAAAGGAAAATCATGTTTGACCAAATTATTACTGTGTATAAAGAGGAGTTGGTGGATGTATTCAATTTCCAAAAGGCACTTGATGAGGTACCACACACAGATTATGGTGGATGTGGCCTCAATTTTTTCCCCAATTTCTATACATGACTTGGATGGAGACATTGACTTTATGGTTGTTAAATTTGTTGATGATTCAAATGTATATAGGAAAGTAAGTTGTGAAGAGGATGTAAGAAAGCAACAAAAAGACATACGTAGATTAATTGAGGGAGTAAAGATCTGGCAAGTGCAGTATAATGTGGGAAATAGTAAAATTTTCCTTTTTGGCTGGGACATTGAAAATCCATGCAAATTATATCACTGGTAAGAATTTGCAATGTTCTGAGTTGCAAAGTGGGATCCCAGGGTAGGTTCCTAAAGGGTAGCATGTAGGTAGTGTAAGCTGTTAGAAAAGTTGACAGATGTTATTGTTTATTGCTGAGAAGATAGGTAGGGGACCTATTCATATTTGGGCAGCACGGTGGTGCAGCGGTAGAATTGCTGCCTGACAGTGCCAGAGACCCAGGTTTGATCCTGACTATGGATGCTGTCTGTACGGAGTTTGTAAATGCTCTCTGTAACCGCGTGGGCTTTCTCCTAGACCTTCGGTTTCCTCCCACTCTCCAAAGATGTACAGGTTTTGTTGGTTAATTGGCTTGCTATAAGTGTAATTTGTCCCTAGTGTGTATAAGATGGTGTTAGTGTGCTGGGAATCGCTGGCCGGCGCAGACTCGGTGGGCCGAAGGGCCTGTTTCTGCACTGTATCTCTAAACTAAACTAAACTAAACTAAGCTAAACTATTCAGATGCATAAGAGAAGGCCCCATCAGAAGTCCCGTATACAGTATTGTTCCTTTTATTTAAAGAAGTAGTGCGTTGGAAACAGTTTAGCGAAGATTTAGTCAAGTTTATTGTCATATGCACAAGTACTGTGAGGCACAGGTACAATGAAAAGCTTCCTTGCAGCAGCACCACTGGCACATAGACTCAGGCCACACACAAAACATAAATTGTACACAAATTCTACAAGACAGCGAAAAGAAAAAGACTGTGAAAAAAAACAAGACCTCAGTTCAAAAATGCACAATTGGAATAACCAGACTAATTAATACCTGCTTTGAGCAGGTTGTTGTTGAAGAATGGTTGTCAGATTAATCTTGTATCTGGTGGAGATTTGCAGAGTGAAAGGAAAACTTGATTGAAACACGTGAGGTTCTGAGGGGCTTTGATAAGGTGGCTATTCTCTTATTGGAGAATGTAGAACTTTAGATTACCGTTTTTAAAAAATGGTTTAGTTTAGAGATACAGTGTGGAAACAGGCTCTTCTGCCTAAGTCCGCTCCGACCAACAACCACCCCATGCACTAATTCTGTCCTATACATTAGGGACAATTTACAGAAGTCAATTAACCTACAACCTGCACGTCTTTGGAATGTGGGAGGAAACCAGAGCACCCAGAGAAAACCCACGCGGTCACAGGGAGAACGTACAAACTCCGTACAGACAGCGCCCTCTAGTCAGGTTCGATCCCATGTCTCTGGTGCAGTGTCATACTTAAGACAGCGATGAGGTGAACATTTTCTTTCAGAATCATTGGGTCTTTGCCGAGATGCCAGAGGAGATGATAGAGGATAGATGATAGATGATAGTTTTCAAGAGAGAGTTAAATTTAGCTCTTGGGGCTAAAGGAATCAAGGAATATGGAGAAAAAGCAGGAATGGGGTACTGATTTTAGATGATCAGCTACAGTATGATCATATTGAATGGCGGTGCTGGCTTGAAGGGCCGAATGGCCTACTCCTACACCTATTTTTCTATGTCCTATGTTCTAGAGGCAGGTACAATTGCAACAATTAAAAGACACTTGCACAGGTACAGGAATTGGTAAGGTTTGGAGGGATATGGGACAGGCACTGCTAGTGCGACTAGCTCGGTGATACCTTTTAATCGTCATGGATACGTTGGGCTGAAGGCCCAAGTTGTTGGGCCAAACTGAAGTTGGGCTGTTTCCGTGCTGCATAATTCTACGGCCCCATCACTATCCTCATTAAAGTACCGTAGAGGCAGAGTTCAATGAATATTTTTAAGGTCAAGTTAGATGGATGCATGATGTGAAGGGTTAAAAGTTACCAACATTAGACAGGAATGCAGAGTGAAGTTACAATCTAATCAGCCATGATCTTTGTGAATGATGCTCCTTAAGGAGCTGAGAGGCTGACTGTAGCTCCTAATTTGTATGATTGTCTGTCAGGGGAGGTGACTGAAGGATTAGTCAGAGATTTGTCTTAAGGAGCTTCCGACAGTAAGATTGAGGTTTTGAGAGAGAGTTCTAGAGCCTGGAGCTCTGGCACTGTAAACATGACTGTGGTTAAATACCATCCCATGCAGGACAGAACAGTTCCCTTCCTCTCAGTTTAACACAATTAAACAGAAGGTTGGAACAAAGTGATTTTGTCGTTGATGGAAAGGATTTGGCCCGTTGGCATCCTTTTGCTGAATGAGTGTGGGGGAAACACTTGTTAAGGCGGGGTATATGGAGACCTTATCAAAGTTAATAGCAGGGCCCGAGAGCCAAGAGCTGCAGAAATTAAAGTGAACTGAACTGAACTGAACAGTTCAGCCCAACATCCTGCAATGTTTACAGCATGTGCAGTGAAGGAGAGGACAAGTCTTCTAGCCATGGGCGTGGGAGTTGGTTGGCCTACATTCTGGTTGACAGTGAGTTTGACCCAGGAACTGGTTTCCTGTGAATTTGTTCCTGGATATGGTTCTCAGGGGCTCTGCACAACATCAGGGTTTGACACAGGCTTTGTCTCTCGGTGAGTTTGGCCTGGGTTCTCAGTAGGTTTTGGCCTGGGCTCTGTCCCTGATGTGTTGGCCCAGGTTCTAGCTCGCAGTGGGCTGTGTACAGGATCTATAACCCTGCATCTGAGTTAGGCCCAGGGTCTGGCTCTCGCTGGGCTTGGCTGGTGACCTGACTTCCTATGGGTTTTTTCCAGGGTCTGATTCCCACTGTGTTGACAGGGGCCTGGGCTTTGACTTTGCGAGGAAAATGTTACCCTTACACTGCCAGTGGTGCACATGTTTATAGTTATGTAGGATTAAGTAATTTGATGAGAGACTTCAGTGAAGTCGACCAGGGGACTCATTTGTTGTACATACCACATATCGGGAATTTCTTGCTGCAAGAGTTAGAATAAGCACCCTGGTTCAAAGCTCTTGCAGCTCTTGCAGCCTGTAGTTGTGATTGTAAATAGAACTTATCAGAACTCAGGTGTTCTTACCTTGGGGCTTCCTGATGACAGTAAGAAATATGGCAAAAGAAGAGAGCAAGCAAATCTTGGCATTGAGCCCAATAAGGGCAAATGGTCCCATTGCATCTGAACAAAGGGGAGCAGGGAGACTGCAAGCACATCCATTTGCTTGCAGGACAACAGCACAGTGACAAATTATAAAGTGAAACTAAGGCAAGGAATACGGTGCTAATTTGTAAATAATAACGTCCATGTGGACAACCGCAAAGTGGTTTGAGGGGGGGGGGGGGCAACACTGACAAACAGGGGCAGAAGGAAATTGGCATTTCAAACACAAGTAGGCTTCATCAGCAGCCTGGGGTGTGCAATAAACCGAATGAATTAGTTACATCCTATGTGGAGAAAAGAGAGAGAGAGAGAGCATGAGAGAGAGTGCGAGAGAGCGTGTGTGTGAGCGAGAGAGCGAGAGAAATGCTTCTCATGCCCGATAATTTACGTGAGGTGGAGGACCGTGCTACAATTGCGCAGACGATAAATATTGCAGTGAGGTAATGTTAGGAAGCAATATTACTCACGGAAAGCAGCTCCAAAGTCTATTGCACACTCAATAATTTAATAGCTTGACAGTAACACAGATACCTTGTTTTGCAGAGATGGCTATAAGCTGGAAAAATGCTTCAACATGCAGCCATTTGAGACAGTGGAGAGCAATAAATTAGGCACATGAAATTAAAAGGTGGCAGAAACTGTGAGTGATTTCAATCTTACACTCAGAGACTGAGGAAGGTGGAGCAGCTACAGAGAGTTTCTAGATGAACACTCAGAGATGGGCTCATGTATGGCCTGACAAACGAAAGGGTCTAATTCAAGATGCTTGCCACAAAAATCATTATATTTGACTTAGCTTTGAGATTTGTGATTTCCAGAGAGTTGGAAGCCAAGAATGATAAGGAATCCCATCCTGCCTAAGCCATAAATAAGCCATAGCCTAACTTCAAGGGACAACTCTTAAGGCTCAGATCCAGATACAAAGGCATCGCAAAGTGCAACAAGATCAGCAATGCTGCAAGAAAAGCCCAAGAATGCAGCCAATACTTTCTGTCAGAGACCCTTCCACAGCCATCATTAAATTGAGCTACCATTATGAATTAGACAATTGTTATTCCCCAGATAACTCTTCTTTTAAATTGCCTAAGTATTACTCCAATCAGAAGGAAGCAAAGCAATTGTTTCTAAAACAAAACAAAATATAATAGAGGGGGAAGTAACATAAAACATATATTGGTTCTTATATATCTACCTGCTTCCAATCAGGCAACATGGAAACCCACACGAAGTTAAAAGAAGTCTTGAGGAAGGCTGATGCTCCAAGGTTACTTTAACTTCATGCTGCATTATCAATTGGCTAACTTTTAAAAAATGCCATAAGATTTTTATATTACCAGTTTTAATAGGGAGAGTTTTAATTGCACCCATGTCTTTTGCATACAGTTCAGCTTTCTATCGTTTTACTTAGACCAGAACAGCAAATGAAGGAAAAGCTAATGATTCAAGGAAGAGAAAGGCAAGTACAGGTATGTAGGTTAATTGGCCGGGTAAATGTAAAAATTGTCCCTAGTGGGTGTAGGATAGTGTTAATGTGCGGGGATCGCTGGGCGGCACGGACTTGGTGGGCCGAAAAGGCCTGTTTCCGGCTGTATATATATGATATGATATGAAGTGTCACTAAGTGAGAGAGCTTGCATCACCAAACCAGTGAGCAAGTAGGAGGCTCAGCAATGGGACCTTAGTTTAGAGATAATAGACAATAGACAATGGGTGCAGGAGGAGGCCATTCGGCCCTTCGAGCCAGCACCGCCATGCAATGTGATCATGGCTGATCATTCTCAATCAGTACCCCGTTCCTGCCTTCTCCCCATACCCCCATATAGATACAGCGAGGAATCAGGCCCTTCGGCCCACCCAGTCTACGCCGACCAGCGATCCCTGCACACTAACACTATCCCACACACCAGGGACAATTACAATGATATCAAGCCAATTAGCCTACAAACCTGTAGATCTTTGGAGTGTGGGAGGAAACGGGATACCCTGTAGAAAACCCACACAGGTAATGGGAAGAACTTGAAAACTCCATACAGACAAGCACCCATAGTCAGGATTGAACACGGGTCTCTGGCACCGTAAGGCAGTAACTCCTCCCACACTCCAAAGACGTACAGGTTTGGAGGTTAATTGGCTTTGGTAAAAATGGCAGATTGTCACTAGTGTGTAGGATAGTGTTAATGTACAGGGATCGCTGGTCGACGTAGACTCGGTGGGCTACCAATAGAAAAAAGGTGCAGGAGTAGGCCATTTGGCCCTTCGAGCCAGCACCACCCTTCAATATGATCATGGCTGATCATATAAAATCAGCACCTTCCTGCTTTTTTCCCCATATCCCTTGATTCCGTTAACCTTAAGAGCTAAATCGAACTCTCTCTTGAAAACATCCAGTGAATTGGCCTCCACTGCCTTCTGTGGCAGAGAATTCCACAGATTCACAACTCTCTGGGTGATTCCACAGATTCACAACTCTCTGGGTGAACAATGAAAAGCTTACCTCAGTAGGCGTGACAATAATAAACAAAATTATCCTTACAGACAGGATGAAATTATAAATGTGCAGATGAATCTCTTTGCATATATTTGAAGGGAACTTGCTAACTAAGTTAATGTATCATAAGGCAAAAGACTTATTATTACTCTGACCAACTTAGAAAGTGGCGCATTGTTTACCGATGAGAATGCCTAATAGCAGCATATCGCACCTCAATCATCGCTTCTTGTAGTTGGACCTTATTTAAAAGCCCGTGTTCTCAGTCAAGTCCCGATGGAAATCCTGGAAGATCTGTGAAATCCTCTCATTTCCTGATATGTTAACTTACTGGGTTATTACTTCTGTTGTTTGTCTGCAACAGTAAAAGTACATCTTTTGCTACTTCCTCTGGTATAGCCGCTGTCTTGTGGCAGTGTCTGAGCCAGTCAGTCTGCTACGTGAACGGTCTTTCCATGGCACACTCACTAGTTTAGTTGTCTCCATGCGAATGTGTGTCAGGAGACCCCTGTCTCACCCGTGTCCTTCCGGGTAGTAGGTTCAAATCATTCATGATTGCTTGTAGTGTAATCTGATAAAAGTCACACTGACGTTGGAACGCAAGAAAGTTGGAGCAAGACTAGCCCCCCTGGTCCCTCAGAACTGCCCCACCTTGATCATGACTGACCTGTCCTGGGCCTCAGCTCCTCTTTGGTTCAGGTGCCCTAAAGCTGTTAATTTCCCCATCTTTCCAAAATGTATCAGCCCCTCTTCAGATATCTCCAGCGGTCAAGCCTCCACAACCCTCTGGGGGTGAATAGTTCTGAAAATTCACTGCAAGGAGAAATATCTTTGCACCCCAGTTGTAAATGTTCTTACCCTTTTTCTTGTAACAATTTCTCCTCATTCAAGATTCTCTCAGGAGAAGAAACTCTTTCACATCCACCCCATCATGCGTCCTCAGGACCTTACCTGCTTTAGTCAGCTCATCCCTCATTCTTCTAAATGCCAAAGAACACAGATCCAACATTTTATATAGAGAGACACTGGAATCTGAAGCAAAGAAACTGGTGGAGAAACTCAGCAGGCAAGGCACCTTCAATAGAGGCAGACGAATATTAGACACAGTACAGCACAGGACCAGGCTCTTTAGCCCACCAGGTCCGCGCTGAACATAATGCCAAGACCGACCCTTTTTTCCCTGCACATAACCCATATCCCTCCATTCCCTGCAAATCCATCTGCCTATCTAAAAGATTCTTGGATTCCCCTATCATATCTACCTCCACCACTCCCCTGGCAGTGCGTTATAGGCATTCAGCACCCTTTGTGTAAAAATCTTGCCCCGCACATCTCCTTTAAACTTTGCTCCACTTATCTTAAAGCTGTGCCCTCTAGAATTTGAGATTTCCATCTTGGGGAAAAAAGGTTCTGATTGTCTATCCTAGCTATGCCTCTCATCATTTTATATACTTCTATTAGTTATCCCTGCGACCTCTGGCGTTCCAGAGAAAACAACTCAAGTCCAACCTCACCATACAGTTAATACCCCATAATCCAGACATCAATGTGGTAACCTCTTGGAGCTTTGCTGTCACTGGGATGGACCATGGGCACAGGAGTACACATTACAACCCTCACATCTTGCCGAGCTCCCGGGATCCCTTCAACCCACAAGTTTTTGGGATGTGGGAGGAAGCCGAAGGATCCGGACGAAACCCACATGGTCACAGGGAGAATGTGCAAACTCCGCACAGATGGCACCCAAAGTCAGGATGGAATTCATGTCTCTGCCGCTGCTCGACCAGCGTCTGGCATGTCTCTGTGAGGCAGCTGCTCGACCAGCTGCTACTTTTCCTAGGGATTTTTTTTTAGAGATACAGCGTGGAAACGGGCCCAGCGATCCCCACACATTAACACTATCCTACATCCACTAGGGACAATATTTACATTTACCAAGCCAATTAACCTAAAAGCCTGTACGTCTTTGGAGTGTGGGAGGAAACCGAAGATCTCGGAGAAAACCCACGCGGATCACGGGGAGAACATATAGACTCCATACAGACAGCACCCGTAGTCAGGATCGAACCCGGGTCTCCGGCGCTGCATTCGTTGTAAGGCAGCAACTCTACCTCTTCTGCACCCTCTCCAAAACCTTTCCTGTAATGGGGCGACCGGAAATGCACACAATACTGCACAAACAGCTGAACCAAAGAACTATAAAGCTGCATCATGACTTCAGTATAAGATGGGAGTCTCAGCCTAAACGCAGACCATCCCTCTGTCTCCACAGATGGTGCCTGACTTCCTCCATCAGTTTGTTTTTTGCTCCCAACATTTTTAGGCATTCATGATAGGACAACCCTCTTTTCCCAGAAATTAGCCTAGTGAACCTCTTCTGACTTTCTCCACTGAGTTTAGAGATTACAGATACAGCATGGCCGACCGGGCCCACACCGGCCATCAGTCACACTAGTTCTATGTTATCCCACTTTCTCATCCACACCCTACACACCAGGGACAATTTACAGAGGCCAATTACCCTAGAAACCCACATGTCTTTGGAATGTGGGTAGGAACGTACGTGGTCACGGTGAACATGCAAACTCTACGCAGACAGAATGTGGGGTCAGGCTCGGGTTTCTGGCGCTGTGCGGCAGCAACCCTACCAGCTGTGCCACCATGTCGCGAGCATATCCGTTCTTATCTCAGCACTTACAAAAGACATCTGTACCTTGCTTTCATTCACATTACTATTATTTGATGACACAACAAACTGCAGATCTGGAATCTTCAGCAGAACACAAAGTATTGGAGGAACTCAGCGGGTTGGGCAGCATCTGTGGAGTGAATAGACAGATGACATTTTGGATTGGGCCCTTTCTGACCCTGTTTGAAGAAGGGTCCCGACGCAAAACTTCATCTGTCTATTCCTTCAGCAGATGTTGCCTGATCTGCTGAGTTCCTCCAGCACTTTGTATTTT
This sequence comes from Rhinoraja longicauda, assembly GCF_053455715.1. Taxonomy (NCBI): domain Eukaryota; kingdom Metazoa; phylum Chordata; class Chondrichthyes; order Rajiformes; family Arhynchobatidae; genus Rhinoraja; species Rhinoraja longicauda. The sequence continues at coordinate 66,171,104 of NC_135958.1, read as the reverse complement.
GCTCATTAATTGACGCTGGGCTTCTCAGACAAGCACATGGTGAGCTTCATCATGGAGGTGTTGAGCAACCACAGCTTCCGGCTACACACCAGCAACGGGGTGAGGAAACTCAAGAACGGCGTCCCACAGGGCTCTGTGCTGGCACCAATGCTGTTCAACATCTATATCCATGACCTGCCTGCAACCCAGTCAAAGAAGTATGGCTATGCTGATGACCTGGCCATTCTACTCAGTAAGCCACCCTGGGAAGCAGCAGAAGAGGGCCTCTCTGAAGACATGAACACCTTGTCTTCATATTTGATGAACTGGCATCTTAAGCCCAGCACGGGTAAGACAACATCCTCAATGTTCCATCTTAACAACAGGGAAGCGACTCTTGAGATGGACGTCATGGTGGATAACGCCCGGCTACAGTCCCAGCCCATCCCCACGTACCTCGGAGTGAGGCTCGACAGAACGCTGTCATTCAAACAACACCTGGAAGGTGCCAAGGCAAAGATAAGCGCCCGTGCCACACTGATACGCCGCCTAGCCGGCACCACATGGGGGGCCACGACGAAGACACTGCGCATGTCCACAGTGGCCCTGGTGTTCTCAGCCGCCGAGTACTGCGCCCCGGTCTGGTGCCGTAGCCCTCACGCTAAGAAGCTGGATGCTGCCATCAACAGCGCCCTACGGACTGTCTCCGGATGCCTACGTTCTACCCCAGTAAACTAACTGCCCGTCCTTGCCGGCATCGCCCCGGCCAACATCAGACGAGAAGCAGCCACGCTGGCCCTTTTTTCGAAAGGCACAGACTAGTGATTTCCACCTTCTCCATCAGATCGTCACAGAGACACCACGACACGTGCGCCTCAAGTCACGGCGCCCCTTCGCCATGCAAGCCCACGAGCTGTTCTGTACAACACCGGCTGACACTTCCAAGGTCACCTGGGTCAAGACGAGATGGAGAGACCAGTGGAAGTCAGCGGAACCATCTAGGCTACACCACTACATCGGTGAACCCATGGACGTCCCTAGCCAGGACCTGTCCCGAAAGCAGTGGATAACCCTCAATCGCCTGAGGACAGGCGTCGGACGCTATGGAGTAGCGATGAAGAGGTGGGGGCCTCCTGCGAGCGTGGGGACCCAACACAGACAGTGGAGCACATAGTCACCAGTTGCCCCAAATACCGGCCACCGAATAGTGAACAAGGTCTGATTGACCTGGACGATGACACATTGGCCTGGCTCGCCTCAATGGAGCTGCAGGTCTAAAAGACATACGGCAGAAGAAGAAGAAGGCTTCTCAGACCCAGACTCCCTCCCTCTCCATCAGCAAATATGCTTGTTAGGACAGGACAGAGATACCTTGGACTACTTTGCTGTTTGCAAGGAGTATCCAAAAAGGCATCTAGGATTCTGCAGAGACCCACTAGATTTGCATTGCCATTTAAGGATGCAGCTCGGGCTAGAGTGGCAAATGCTTCCATTTTTTGAAAGCTTTGAAAAAATGAGACAACAAGAAGCGGCAACAAGCGCCTGTAATGTGGACTTTACTGGAACCGTGAGAAAACAGCATGACTCGCAAAAAAACAATCATGTAAATATAATTTATAGAAAGGGGAAAAAAAGCAACAAGGAGAATAGAAGGCTGGCTTTCTTCTACAGGGCAGGACGACATGGGAACTGTAAGCACAAGTGAGTTATAAAAGCTTTCCCCTGCCACACCGTAGAATAGATTCACTGTTTTCCATTCATTTATATCTCAGGTAGTAACATGGGAGGAAGTAAATTAGTTTATTGAAAAATAAAGTAAAACAAAGCAAGCAGTTAAGCTCATAACGTCAGGATGCTGCTACTACAACAAAGCAGGAACTGTAATGACACAAAGGTAGTGTTAATCCACAAAACAGTGCGGCTCATGGGAGCCAAACATTGCTTCATAAAAATGACAATATTTTCCGTGGTACAGTGAGTGAGTGCTAAAGAGAAACTAAAGAGGTATCAGCCCTGATGTTACTTAATTTTGTGACTTTGCTGTTAATAGAGATATATATATATATATTTATACATATGTATATATTAAAAAATCAACAACCATTGCTCAGGACCACTGCAAGCAAAAAATAAAGTCAATCTGCATCGCAAGATGGACATTGCCCTTTTAAGGTGTGATGAAGATTTGAGTAAATATTGAGTGAAAAAGTCCACAGTTTTTCTTGGCGTCTTCAAGATCTGTGAAGCAGCAGATGCAGAATGCAGGCGAGCCCAGCACAGGTCCTGCGGGTTATAGATGGATGTGTTACATCTTCGACGACATGCAGACTTGGGCTGTTGGCAACCCGATGGCTTCCCCTGCTTCCGCCGTCATTCGGTTTGTCGTCACTGACTCCGCCCGATGGCCCACATCCCCACCTCCCCTGGCCTCATGTCACTCCCAGCCAAAGTTCTGGCCAGTCATTTGATAGAAATGCCTGTTGAAAGGGCGGTAGAAGTCTCGCAGTTTCTCGACCACCCCCGGGTCGATGTTGGGATGGATCCTGCCTTTTGTTTTGCCCAGGCAGTGAGGTTTCCCATTGCCCTGCGGCTTCTTCAGGCAAGGGAAACCCTTGGTCTCGTTGAAGAAGAAGTGGTCATCTGTTATGAGCCTCTGCAGGCCCAGGAAGTCTTGGACTTTGCCCAGCTCACCAGCTGGGTCAGTGATCAGTTTTTCCCCACTGACAAAGTGCATCTGGGACAAGGGGAAATACTGCAGCCAGTTCTCTAAGTGCTGGGCATAGATCCCAATCCATAATGGGCTCCACGACGCATCAACCAGGCCTGTAGTCCTGTTTTTGAAAGTGAGAGTTTCAAAGCCAGGGATGTCCGCAGATTTCGAGATGATCTGGGTATAGTCTGAGATGGCTCTGGTCACGGGGTCCCGCACGACCACAATCAGCTTGGTGTCTTTGGACATGGCGTGAATGCGAGCTGGTGCCTCAGCTGTCACAAAGTACCTGGGCGTCTTCTCCATCACAATCTGACCATCAAGCGCTTTGGGCATCAGATTCCTGCAACAGATCACAAACACAACATAGTTATGGATTAAGAGTCTTCCTTAGTCAATGCCAAGCAAGAGATTCATGGAAACCTTCAGTGTGATAACTATTTTCAGGGGTGATTCCTCCCGGCGACACGCTGGCGCAGCGGTAGAGTTGCTGCCTTACAGCGAATGCAGCGCCGGAGACTCAGGTTCGATCCTGACTACGGGCGCCGTCTGTACGGAGTGTGTACGTTCTCCCCGTGACCTGCGTGGGTTTTCTCCGAGATCTTCGGTTTCCTCCCACACTCCAAAGACATACAGGTATGTAGGTTAATTGACTGGGTAATATGTAAAAATTGTCCCTAGTGTGTGTAGGATAGTGTTAATGTGTGGGGATCGCTGGGCGGCGCGGACTCGGTGGGCGAAGGGCCTGTTTCCGCGCTGTATCTCTAAATCTAAAATCTAAATCTATTGGGCTCCCAAATCGGAGTGGGATGATGCAACTGCAAGCAAGATTTTTCATTGTGCCTGTATCTCTCTGTACTTGTGCGCATGACAATAAACCTGACTCGGCTTGGCTTGCCTTGACTCAAACCCTACAGCAGTCCAGACCACATAACATAATTAGCACATAATTAACACCAGCACTCTGATAAGACTCGAGCAGTTAATGGAGTTATTCCCAGCAGATGGAGGAAGTTGTAAACCAAAACAGAAACTGCAGGAGGTAGGAGGTGAGTCGACCAAGGTTGATAACTTAGTGTAAGAAAATAACTGCAGATGCTGGTACAAATCGAAGGTATTTATTCACAAAATGCTGGAGCAACTCAGCAGGTCAGGCAACATCTCAGGAGAGAAGGAATGGGTGACGTTTCGGGTCGAGACCCTTCTTCAGTCTGAAGAAGGGTCTCGACCCGAAACGTCACCCATTCCTTCTCTCCTGAGATGCCGCCTGACCTGCTGAGTTACTCCAACATTTTGTGAATAAAGGTGGATAACTTGGCAGCTTCTGGGGGAGCTCAACGATCTGAAATATTGATCCGACCTTCTTCTACTCTGACCACATTCAGAATGTTCTGTTTATATTTCAACAAAAAAAAATTGGATAAACAATTGCCAGAAATGTACCCTTTGGCAGAGTGATTGGGTAATGCGTCTTGGCACAGTCTACGAATTTGATGAAGTAACGCTCCTTAACTCATTGCTACACTATTGGAAAGAGAGAATTTCACTGGTGATTATTTCCGAGGGTTTGCATCCCTCTGAAGATCCAGTCTGAGCAGTTCTTGCCGTTTCTGCACGAGCTGAAGCAGCCAAGGTCGCTCCCGCATCGCACGTCTTGGAGCTTTGCTGTCACTGGGATGGACCATGGGCACAGGAGTACACATTACAACCCTCACATCTTGCCGAGCTCCCGGGATCCCTTCAACCCACAAGTTTTTGGGATGTGGGAGGAAGCCGAAGGATCCGGACGAAACCCACATGGTCACAGGGAGAATGTGCAAACTCCGCACAGATGGCACCCAAAGTCAGGATGGAATTCATGTCTCTGCCGCTGCTCGACCAGCGTCTGGCATGTCTCTGTGAGGCAGCTGCTCGACCAGCTGCTACTTTTCCTAGGGATTTTTTTTTAGAGATACAGCGTGGAAACGGGCCCAGCGATCCCCGCACATTAACACTATCCTACATCCACTAGGGACAATATTTACCAAGCCAATTAACCTAAAAGCCTGTACGTCTTTGGAGTGTGGGAGGAAACCGAAGATCTCGGAGAAAACCCACGCGGATCACGGGGAGAACATATAGACTCCATACAGACAGCACCCGTAGTCAGGATCGAACCCGGGTCTCCGGCGCTGCATTCGTTGTAAGGCAGCAACTCTACCGCTGCGCCACCGTGACAGCCATGAATGGCATGCTGGATTGTTTCCTCTTATTATTAAATCAGTTCATATGAAGTCTTGTGTGTTATCAGTGGTTAATTCAAATAGAGAAATGTGGCTCAGTTATTAGTCTGGGAATTGGAGCCCTCTCCCTTACTATTCAAGTCTTGCTGGAGAAATTTAGTGCAAAGGCTGACAATTTAGTTCAAGACTGAAGGGGAATGGCACTGTTGATGAGACTGTCTTTGGGGCATTATGCAATGAAGGCTCAGTATCTACTGCCAGACCACAGGTACTGCATATTCACTGACCATGATGTGCTTTTCAATGCCCTTAAGGTCTTGTGGTAAAACGTTTTATGCATAATTAAACAAGGAGGCTCACATCAATAGACTTCTGATTTGTAGAGCTTGCATTCAAGGCTCCACGTTGAAGTTGGAACAACACACTGCAGATACCAGAAAGTTAAAGCACCAACAGAAAATGTTGGCACTCAACAGGTCAGACTTCATGACGTGGACCCTGAATTGGTCACGTGCTCCCCCATTGATACGTCTCTTCCCTCTGCCAAACAACTTAAATATGCCAAACTGTAACACGTCAGATAACCAAGCTTCTACTGTATATTAATGCTCTTCCCAGATAATATGGCTACAGCAGCCTCCAGACGTACAGGATCAATCCTGAACTCTGATGCTGTGTGTGCAGAATTTGCACATTCTTCCTGTGCTGTGTGACAAAGCAGCCAGAGAAACGGATGTTTGCGGCCAGACCTGTGACAGTAGTAATTGATCACCCCACACCACCCCTTCTGTCGGCTTCTCCAATC